>NC_134784.1:44134128-44135758 GCF_046742065.1 Oratosquilla oratoria | reverse complement strand
TTCGCAACCACCTAACATAAATGGATATTCATAACCTGTGTACAATTATAATCGGAGTGGTGAAACTAGATCAAATACGAAATACACTACAAAGTATCTTTCTTCCTAATTAACCATACCTAAATAGGTTTGATATTCATTTAGCATCAGTCTCAACATTGATGCAGTTGTCCATCTAATTACGTTCAGTTTAGGTTATTGTGTCATTGAAAAATAAGTGGTGATACGAATAGTTATACAACTAGATGAAATATTATGAAAAGCCTAGCTGTGTTGTATCCTTACACACGATCCATTTCTCAAAGATCTATTTTTCAGTATCGCAGAACTTCTCACGATCCCTGAGTGAATAAATATCCTCAAAAAAACAGAAGCCACAGAGCCTCACTTAAGCATGTTAAAATCCCTCTAGCTCTAGTGCACATTAAGGCACTTAATGGTCCATTAGAAACGTTTCACACGATCACGTTTCCCAACCTTCTCAAACTGATCTCAAAGGGAAACAGATTAGGTAATTAGTGCACTCGCAGCCGAACGAAATGAACTTTATATGTTAGAAAACGTTAGTCCTCCTTGTTTCATTCTCAACGATACCATAAAAAACTTTCCTTTGATGAGAAGTATTCAAAATATTAGTCACTCACACAAATGAAGCAATGAAACTCTAACATATCCATATATCATGCCTAAAGAAAAATGACCATATTCACTCGTAACACAACTATACATAACATTCACATATGATTAAAGAAAAATGTATCTACCTATCTATAATCTATATAACATGGAGCACTTCCCCCTTATAAGGGAGGTATCCAGGCAAGGCACACCCTCACTACCATTCAATGTTTCCCCCTAATCTTAGCTCCTCGTAAATGAAGGGTCATCTCTGACAGCGGGCAGGTGCCCAAAGCCCGGGTCGAGAGTACTGCAGCAAGATACAGTACATCCACGGCAGGGTTGCTTGATTCATAGCGACCCTCTATCTTCATCCTCTCATGCGGAAAATAGAGGAGACATGGAGAAATCTCCTCTGGCTGCGTCAAAATATCGATAGCAAGCGTTTTCATTTGTGTGTTGGTATTAAGCGGGAAAGAGCTAAAAACACAATGTACATTAGTATTCTAAATTTTGGAAAGAAAATATCTGGTGAACTTAGACTACTAAACAGCGCACAATTCCGAGTGATTATTTTTTATATACTTTCGTTTTTAACCGTCAAATAAAAACTCCCGACTTATTCTTTGCATTGTTATCAGAGTTTGGAAATTTCACCATAGCTTTCTGTTTATTATTTCTATTGTGTTCCTTGTTTTGTTGTTAGTGATTGATCAATTTGATTTTTGCATTTGTGTTAACTGTAACTGTTATGTTGACTGTCTTCAGAATGCTTGCGGGTTCGCAAGCATTCTGAAGACAGTCAACATAACAGTTACAGTTAACATAAATGCAAAAATCAAATTGATCATGTAGAACTTGTGGGCGTGACTTTTTAAGCACTTTTTTCATTCTTCTTCTTGCAGGTATTGTAGATTAGAAGAGTTTTGAGGAAAGTAGACGATTCTTGTCCCAAATTTGATGGAAAGCGTCATATATTACAGGAGTCGTCGGAAACTATCATCGAACATTC
>NC_134784.1:44114128-44131628 GCF_046742065.1 Oratosquilla oratoria | reverse complement strand
TGAGGTTCCCTATTGCTCGCTTTAACATCTCAGCTGGGATACCACGAATGTCGTCTTGAATTATTTGTTTCATTTCATCCATTGCCCATGGGCGAGTCGTGTAGACCCGACTCTTCAGGTAGCTCCACAAGAAAAAAATCACAAACGGACAAATCCGGTGATCTTGGGGGCCAGGGAATGTCACCGAATCTTGAGATGACACGGTTACCGAACAATTCTCGCACAGCTGCCATTGATTGCCTTGCAGTGTGCGATGTCGCACCATCCTGTTGAAACCAGGTTTCGTGAAGTTGTGGAAAATTGTTCAATGCAGGTGCAACAAAAGATTGCAACATCTCAACATACCAATCCGAAGTGACAGTCACTGTGCTCCTCTGTTCATTTTCGAAAAAGTAAGGTCCGATGACCCCGTGTGACGAAACTGCACACCATACTGTCACCTTGCTGACGTGTAAAGGGCGTTCATGAACTTCTTTAGGGTTGCTGTCTGCCCAGTAACGATAGTTCTGCTTATTCACGTAACCTGTGAGATGAAAATGGGCCTCATCTGACATCCACAGCTTGTCCAGAAATTCATTGTCCTCGTTTATGTTTGTCATAATTTGCTGACAGAATTGTTGTTGTTGGATTTCTTCTATTTTTTTTCAAAAGTTCTCGTTTTTCTGTCACCCTATATGTATATATATATATATATATATATATATATATATATAAATATATATACATATATATATATATATATATATATATATATATATATATATGCAAAATAACCACAGGAGTAGGGAAACTTGTAGACAGTAAGTACCTTCGTATATTACATTTTCAGACTAAAAAAAAAATAGTCAGAAGATGTAATATATGAAACCACATACTGTCTAAAAGTTTCCCTCCTCCTGTGGTTAATTTGCATATTTGTATCACGGTAATGTGATTGCTTGCATACATATATATATATATATATATATATATATATATATATATATATATGTATATATATATGTATGTATATATATATATATATATGTATATATATACATATGTATATATATATAAATATGTGTGTGTGTGTGTGTGTGTGTGTGTGTGATTGTGTGTGTGTGTGTGTGTACTGTATATATAAGTGCGTGTCCGAGTATGCTGGGATAAACGTGTGAACGGATTATACGAGCATGCTGTCAAGTGCAGATGTTAATTTTGGATTTGTTTGTGCGTCATTAATGATAAGAGAATATCTTATTACAAGAGGCATTCGAAAATGGTCTAGAATAATGTCACTACCGGGTATACCCACGTGTCATGACGGAACAACAGTCTTGTTTATCTTAGCGTTGTGTAAACTTATCTGGAATGTACACTATTGTTATTTGTAATTTATGTTACTGTAAATATATCTACGGTGATATATTCAACAATATATACTGAATCTCTGGAGATCCAACAGGGATTTGCTGGCACAGCATGTATGGCCCACCTGTAGAAGAAACGCGGAAAAGTTTCCATGTCCTCAGTACGACTCAAACATCCACGACGGTCTAAGAACACAAAGAAAAGACAAGTCCAGCGTCGCTTTTCGCCCTAGAGATCTTAGGCTAAGGCGGGACGTGTTATAAATATGTGTAGTTAATGGGTCATTATACAGACATGCTGTCAATCATATATGTTAACTGGTTTTGATAGTGCCTAATTATCGATTCTTGAATGTTCCATTAATTGCACGAATATTCTTGTGATTACGAGACGCAGTCCAGAATATTCCAGAATGACGTCACTCCTGCTTCATGACGGAACGAGTCCTGTTGATCCCAGCGTTGAATAAGATTATCTGGAATGTACGTCATCGTTACTTGTAATTTTTGCTTCTGTAGATATATCTACAATAATATACTAACAGTATTTATTGAACCCTTGAAGATACAACAGGTACCATTCAACACTAGTACAGTGTTAGCGAAAACAACTACAGGATTAGAATAATGTTAAAGTTATGTAAAACAAACAACAATTTAAACGGTGGATATACACAATTGGATAATAACTTAAACGTAGAACAGATCAAGCTGGTTCGCGTGTGTTGAGTCGACAGTGCTCCGATGGCACAGTTGCCAAGCCGCAGACACCGAAATCCACATTATGAAAATTAGATGAAACATTGCATATGGAGGATATGGTCGTTCAGCGATGTAAAGGAACGTATCGACAGGACATGGTAATTATCACAATAATTTCACTGTGCAGAATAGAGTTAACCGGACTTTGTTCACTAGGCTGTCACCATTTATCATATTGTCCTTACGATGAGGGATAACAAAAATTAATGTCAATAATGAGTTAACATCGATTAAATATTACTTATAACTACACGGTAGGTCACTAAACCTTCGCACATCTGACCTTAAAGGACCTACTGGTGGGCGTCACGGATTCAGGGCAGCAATGGTCAGCTATTGTCGATATAGCACATACCATGTTATGTTGTTGTGCGTCTCCAATCAACAGGATAATCATATATATATACATGGGTTGTTAAGAGATTGCTAAACTTATTAGGTAATACTTATAATGGAGTACCGGCGGTTATATTCCATTCCCCTGAAGTTTTGACTGAAGCCGCCTTGAAGTGCTGAAGGAATAGCGAAAGCCGAGATTGAATGTTTGGATGCTTGAAGTTATTCCTTCCATTATTGACACAGTTGAGATGAATCTGCAATGAACCCCCCGAGGGACGATGCAGCCTCTGTACCTCATTACAGTGATATTTATTACAGACGGTCAAAACCTGTGGTAAATGGAACAAATAAGAACATATTATCTTTCATAGAAACAATGACTACTTAGTTAATCACAAACAATATCAAATACAATTAAACGATAGTACTAGACACGGGTCTTAGCAGGTACTGGGTTTTTGGTCTCCAGATCTTCAAGAATGACCAGCCTCCATCTCTGATTCTTTAACTAGCTCGCTGATGTGTCAACGGTTCTTTTCGTGCCAACATCTGTCATACGAGACGAAGGTTATTCATCGGGGATAGAAGATTATTTCCACTGGACAGGCGGTCACTGAGCGAGGAACATCAACAGAAGCACGAATAGTGGGAGTGGCGGGAATACAATAAAAAGAAAATGTAATTGGCGAGGAGAATTGGGACTGTGCAAGGAGCCGCGCGAGTTGTTGCTACATTGAATAAGCTTCGTTCTAAGCTCTGAGCTCGTTTTTTGAATTACGGCCGTAGTTTGCATGGGAATGATCATGTTTGGTGAACTACAAATAAGCTTTGGCAAATAGAAGAGAAAAATAAAGAAAGAAGAAGAAGAACCCTAGCTGACCCTATCACGCAGGCAGAGTAGGGGGTTAATGACTGGCACCAGCCACCCCTAACCTCAAAGGCACCCTTGAACTTGCGCCAACAAGCTTCTGGCGTTTTTTTTTTTTTTAACTATTTGTCTATACTATCTTTCGCAAAGAATCCATATTGAAGGTAGCTATTGAACATCAAGGGCATTGCCACGCAGTGGATCCTTAGAGGCATTGCAAGGCCGAATCAGTAAGTGTGGCACCTTTCCATTGATAGGCAAATAGTGTTGATATTGTCGCTGATAGGAATAGGGATAGGACCCACAAAGGGAAGGGTGAAAGCTAAGTGCAAGGTAAGGGAGGCCATGAGTAAGATGAGGTAAGTGTCTAACTGAAACTTCTGAAGGGAATAACGCTCTCTAGAAAGACGAAGAGCGCAGGATGATTTAATAGAAGTATTCAAATGGGTCAGGGGGTTTAACAAGGACGATACGATCATCACATTAAGACAGCATGGCAGGACTCATAGTAATGCATTTAGATTGTACAAATTTAGGTTTAAGAAGGAAATAGGCAAGAACTGGTTTAGCAACAGGGTGGTCACCGAATGGAATAGACTTAGTAACAATGTGGTGAGCACTGAAACAATTGGTTGCTTTAAAGTGTAACCACTTTGTAATCAAAGGTGCTTGTTTATACCGGAATATGTTTTTAGTACTTATCAAAATCAACAATAGCTAAATAAATTACACTATTTTTTTCTTTATAATTTGAAATCGCTGATCCTATCCCCAGAACGTCATCTGCTTCAGCCATTTTCGTAAAACCTACCCGGGGCACCATCTGCTTCGCAATGACCTTATTGACTGTGTTCCTCCCTCATGCATCCTCATTGTGTTTGATGAATATTGACCGTTTCGAGTGACACAGTCTATTTAATATAAATTTTAGAAATCGTGAAAATGTAAAAAGAACAGCTGATGGAAACACACGATTGGGAAGAAAAGAATAGGAGAAAAGAGGCGGAGAACAATAATATATTATTAATATAGAACTCAGAGAGAAAGGCAGGAGAAGAAAGTATATGATAACCGCCCAGCAACAATGATATTACCCACGTACAGAACATACACGGAGAGCTAAATGATGGGGCTCGATTCCCTTACAATAATACTAAATGGCCTTTTCTAAAGCATTATGCATAACAAATGATAAGAGATACTGTTTTTGGACAATTTTATTAAATTTATCACACACACGTACACACACACACACACACACACGCACACACACACACGCACACACACACACACGCACACACACACACGCACACACACACACACACACACACACACACACACACACACACACACATACACACACACACTTGTGCGCGCGCACACACACACACACACACACACACACACACACACACACACACACACACACACACACACACAAGCACGTCACTACGGCGGTCTGGGTTCGAATCCCGCACAGGGCTGAAAGAATTTCAGTAACGCTACGCTGCGAGTCGTTATTCCAATTCTCGTGGGCGGTGAGTTGGGTGTGTATGTGCGTATAATCTCACAGCATTACCCATAGATTGGTCATATATGATTCATATATGGTGAATCACAAACATGACACACATGACACTTACACAAACACACACACGGCACTTACACACACACACACGACACTTACACACACACACACACACACACACACATACACACACACACACACACGCACACACACACACACACGTGTGCGTGTGTGTGTGTGCGGTGGCGCAGTTGGTAGAGCGATGAACTACTAGCATGGTGGTGCGAGTAGTGCTTGGTTCGAATCCTGCCCAGGGCCGAAATTATTTCGGTACAGCTGCGCTTCGGGTCGTTACTCTGACTCTCGTGGGCGGGGAGTTGGGTGTGTGTGTAAGGTCATAGCATTACCCATAGATCGGACCTACGAGCTCTGAGCTCTCTTCCAGGAGGGAAATAGCTGTCGATCACGAGTCCAACACGTGATCCAAAAGACCAAGTGAATACACACATACACGACACTTACATACACATACTCACACGTACTTACATACATTCACACACACACATACGCACACACACATTACACTTACAAACACACTCACACGCACACGAACACACACACACACACACACACACACCAACCCACGCACATACATCCACCCACACACACACATAAACACACACACACAAACACACTCTCTCTCTCACATACACACACACACATACAAACACACACACACGCACATACACACGCGCGCGCGTGCACACACACACAAACAAACACATACATCCTCCCCTACACACAAACACTCACACACACACACAAACAAACAAACACACACACACGCACGCACGCACACCACACATACGCACACACTCATATATACGCGCGTGCGTACACACACATACACACAAACACACACACACACACACACACACACACACACACACACATACCATTTACCAAAAACACAGACACAGTACACACACAATATACACCCGCACAAACACACTCACACACACACTCCCATACACAGACACTCATACACACACACACACACACTCCCATACACAGACACACATACACACACATATACACACACACACACACTCCCATACACAGACACACATACACACACATATACACATATAAGACGTACAAGATATCTGGATAATGCTGAGGCATATTTACATACTACAAAGAAAGACAAAGAAACTATGAATTGCCTTACTACCGCAGAAATGCACCTTGGGATATTAATGTTCCATTCAATATTGGACTGCACAGTTCATTGACACCATCACCAACGCCGTATTGACAGACGGGAGGGAAGGTCTTTGCGTGATACCAGTGACACGCACTTCACTGACTTTGTGGCAATGCATCAAATGTGATTGTGCCTCACAACACCCGGACCAGAATGGGTAGCGTATTCACGAGATGCTCAAGTATAAAAGAACGTAATTGCGGCCGAAGTCGTTACTTTTGTCGTATTTACTCAGCCAGGGCAAGTGGTAGTCACCGAAAGTATCTGGGAATAAACCTGGATCCAGCTACTTTACTAGTTATAGTTTTGGGGTGACATTGAGGTAAATTTATAATACATTTCCAAAGAAAGGGTTTCTATATTTTATTTCATTATATCACAAATGTACTTTCCTTAATGCATTCGAAAAATCACAATCATACGTTCAACTCCATCGCTATAGTGACGTCCTATAAATTGAGTGAAAAAGTTCCGATACTAGCCAGAATAAAATCTGTAGGATACGTCACCTTATCAAAGGAGTCAATCGAGGCAGTCACTAAGGTGACGGAGCCAACACTTCTTAGAGTGTCCCCTAAGTGTAACTGAGTGTTTTCTAAGTGTACCCGATTGTCGCGAATTTTTGTTCTAGTCACCCCTTAACACAAGCTTTGTATCTAATTCCTGTATATTTGTATATACCTTCATTATATATATATATATATATATATATATATATATATATATATATATATAATGAAATCAAAACTGTCTCTAAATTTCCTCGGTCACGGTGGTGTTCTGGTAACACCCCGTGACGTCACGGCAACGGGGACAACTGATTGTCCGATAGTAGTGACGTCACTGCAACGGAGACGACTGATTGGCCGAGAGTGGTGACGTCACGGCAACACAGACGACTGATTGGCCGAGAACGATGAGGATTGAGAGGCGTTCATGCGGCATTACTTCTCAGAATATAAGAAGTTCGTTAAAAACAGTGCAGTCTGATCACAGGAACTTATAGATGCATTTCTCTTTCAAAATGATTCTGAAATTATCTCGGTGGTGACGGTGTTTGGGGGACACTTTCGTAAGGCTGACTGACTATACAATATCGACTACCGATACGATGCTAAGAGACGAAACGGCGAAGAAGCGTAGACTACGTTATATCGAAATGTATAATTTGTAACGACAGGCCATGGGTCCCCTTGAATTCATGGGATGGCTTCTATGGGGGCCCCCGTGGTTCCCTTGGGGGCCCCTTCGACGCCTCTGGTGGCTCCTCTGGGGGCCCCCGCTGCTCCTCTGGGAGCCCCCGCTGATCCTCCGGGGCATATATGTCAATGTGTATATAAATATGTGTATGTGGATAAGTATATGTGTGTGTATAGGTGTATATGTGTATGTGTGTATAGAAGAAATAGAAGAAGAACGCGAAGAAGAAGAACGTGAAGAAGAAGAACGCGAAGTAGAAGAAGAAGAAGAGGAAGAAGAAGAAGAAATAGAAGAAGAAAAAGAAAACATCTTAACCAAGCTGAAGGAAGAGAACAGGGAATTGCGCGAGAATTTGAAGGAAGAGAATAGGGAATTGCGTGAGAAGTTGGAAAGCATACTGACAGAGATCAAAGGTATGAGTGATGAAGACACGGATGGCGGGCAGAAGACACCAAAAGGTAAATGAATAAGCGTGGATAAATACGCTGACGGGACAGACGAAGAAGAATGCAGCCCTCCTGCGGCTAAGAAAGGTAATATTACATATGTGACTAAATAAAAACCATATTTTTCATAAACTTCTTTTATTTACACATCTGGGCGAACAAAAGGGCGGAGCCCCAGCGCCGCAGGCCAAGCAACCTGGCGTAGCCAGGTGCGGCGAAGCCGCTGCATGTATATATATATATATATATATATGTATGTATATGTATATATATATATATATATATGTATATATATATATATATATATATATATATATATATATATACAGTATATATGTATATACATATATATATGTTATATATATATATATATATATATATATATATATAATAATAAAGACGTTATTCATAATTGTAAATATTATTCAAACACAGACGACTTACGAATTATCCATTCTTAAAGGGATGTTTTCAAACCAGGCCCAATATATTGAGTGCCAAACGAAATATTTTCATGAAAATGAAGAATTAATTTCTGTGTATTTCAGACAAGATGAACATATGAAACAGTTGTTAATATCAATAATGAAAATGAGTGAATAAACTAGTAGATAGACAAATTAATCAATGAATGTATAAATACATGAACATATATATATTGATAATCAAATTAGTGAATAAATAAATATATATATATATATTTATATATACATATATTTACATATATATATATATATTTACATATATATATATATATATATATATATATATATATATATAAATATGCAGAAAAATCACTAGGAAAATAACAGAAATGAGACCAAGCGCTTTCGTCTATTCGGACATTTTCATATTTTGCACACACACACACACACACACACACACACACACACACACACACACACACACACACACACACACACACACACACACACACACACACACACACACACACACACACACACACACACACACACACATATATATATATATATATATATATATATATGTATATATATAAACATATATATATATATATATGTATGTATATATATATATAAAATATATATATATATATATATATATATATATATGTGTATATATTAAAGACGCTATTCATGCTTGTAAATATGATTGAAACACAGCTGATTTACGAATTATCCAATCTTAAAGGGGTGTTTTCAAACCAGGCCCAACATATTGAGTGCCAAACGAACTATTTTCATGAAAATGAAGGATTAATTTCTGTATATTTCAGACAAGATGAACAAATGAAACAGTGGTTAATATCAATAATGAAAATGAGTGAATAAACTAGTTGATAGATATATTAACCAATGAATGTATAAATACATGAACATATATATATATATATATATATATATATATATATATATATATATTAATAATCAATCTAGTGAATGAATATATATATATGCATGTATGTATATATATATATATATATATATATATATATATATATATATATATATATATGTGTATATATACATATATATATATATATATATATATGTATATATACATATATATATATATATATACAAATTAGGTTGATCCTACAAAAGATACATGACGTCATCCCGCGAAAGCACTTCACATAATTGTCTAAATTTTTTCAAATTATAGCAGCTTATTACAATTGCCTTGGGTTCTACAGGTGCTACTGCTAAGGTCTTCAATAAAAACTTAAAGGAAAATTAGTGTCAGTCTTTGTACAGTTGTAGAAAAGAATTTCATTCCACCCAAAATATTCCATTGTAAGGCAACAACTGTATAAGGGAAATATTCCATACTCAGCAATGAGAATGAAATGGGAATTCAGGACTTGTGTCACGACTATACAAGACTAATAGACGCTAAAAGAAGAATGCAATTTTTCGGATGACTAATTAGGCCAACGTGAAGTGACTGCTCGTGAAGATATTCCTTACAAGTGAAGTGGTATCTCTCAATATGAAAGAGGATGAATATAGATCTGATTTAACACATCATCATGCAGTGAGTCAGTTCTGGTGAACTACAAAGAAAACAATTTGAAATGATCAAACATTCTTGTAGAATTATTAATGACGAATCCAACATTATGTTACTGGATCACTATACATAGTGATAAATATTAGATAGAAATATTAGTTTTAGAAGTATTTATAAAATCATTCTAATCCAAAGTGAAATATTAGGTTGTAACAACTATTACTCCGACAAGGATCCGAACCCAGATTTGTAACTAAAAATGCGCTCATTGTTTCACCTCATACAACTCTGAATATTGGACGAACTGGTCAAACATCTCTGAATATTATTGTTATACCAAGCGTAAGCTGGTTAATAGGTTTATAACAACCAAAGCTCCAACCAAGATGTGAACACACACTTGTAAAGTGCATTACAAGTTTTGATTTCGTGAATGAGTCATACACAGTGATTTTTTTATCTACATCTAACACATCACGATCTAATCTAAAATAAATGACACAAAGTAGAATTGAGACATAGTAGGGTTTTTGACTCTTAAACACCAAATGTGGCCCACAAAACAATTGAATTAGTGCTTTCTTTGAACACAACATTAAAACATTCTTTGTAGTGATTGCATCTCGAACTCAAAGCCAGCTGTGCACACGTATGCCTGAGTTTTTTTCGTCCTGGTAGACAACCTCCACTCTACTCTTAGTTCCTCCCTTCTTTGGCATTTGTTGCTGTCATCCAACATGCCCATGAAAACTCTTCCTTGCTTGCGTCTGTGCCGATGAATGAGCATGCATTCGGCTTTTAATAGTCTTACCTGTAGCTACGTTTGCTCTATTCAACAACCAAGCTATCGAAGTTTGCCGTCTTGTTGACTGAATGGGTAACAACCATCTAATAAGGTTTCTGACGACATACGGAAGTGTTTGAGCTCGAGAAGCATTCCCATTGAGCAAATGTTGGCGTGTGGCCAATGTTTGTGATGATACAGCTGTGGCAGATCGCCGCTGAAGATTATGCAAACGCACCCAACGTTTCTCTCCCATATGACCACCGGATGAATGTTGTGAAACAAACAGAACTCACCAGTACTCCTTGTTTATTAGATATGGATACGAATAAAGGCATAAACTCTCAACCAGAAATTTGATGTTGTGATTGTCATGAAGCGTTTGAGAATATCAATTATTAGTTTGATATATTAGTAGCAATGGAAAAACCAACCAGCATCTGAAAAATCAGCGAGAAATGGACAGATTGACGACAAAGGATTACAAAAGAAGAAACATGCCGAGGGGAGAAACTTTTGGTCCTTAACTATAGGCAATTCACTCACAAAATCTCAGTCGATTCTGCTTTTTCGGTTGGCAGCCCTGCTCGCCTTCCTCCGCTGAGCTTGCTGAAACATCAAGCCTCTTTAACATATTTTCATATTCCTTCACTTATCTCAGTGACTATACGAATTACACGGATTTCGTGTACATCTAGGGAATTTTAATTCTAGCCCAATGTTAAAAACATTTCTGATTTCTTCATCAATAAATTCAGGACTACAAATACGAAAAGCTCTTCGTATTTGTAGTCCTGAATTTATTGATGAAGAAATCAGAAATGTTTTTAACATTGGGCTAGAATTAAAATACCCTAAGCAATTCCTTGATATTGCTTACAATTTTGCAAGGAAATCATTTTTAACTCGTCAGCCTAAATCACCTTTCAATTATCATAATGTTTTAATTTTACCATTTCAAGAAAATTTGTTAAGTATCACAGAATTATTAAAAAGATTTAACGTAAAGGTAGTTTTTAAACATGATAGTACAGTAAAACATAAACTTATCAACAATAGTATTGAAATTAAAAAAGGATGCATTTATAAAATTCCTTGCAAAATGTGTAATCAATTTTACATAGGTCAAACTGCCAAACCCTTAAACATTAGAATTGAACATCACAAGAAAAATGTTAGGGATGGCAATCATTCTAGTGGTATATTCAAGCATATTGAATTAAATAATCATCCAGTTGATTGGGGTAATGCCCAGGCAATCTATTATACCAACAACATAATAGCAAGAAATTTAATAGAGTGCAGTTTGATTCATACCACCAGTAATCAAAATACCAACCTATATAAAGGCTTGTACAAACTTGATAATTTCATTTGTCAAGAAATTAGTAAGATAATATCAGGTAAAATGTAATCCAACGAATTGACTTAATGTCGCCCTATACAATTAGTAGAAACAGTGACCCTTGGCGACTGTGACCTGATGTCGCCCGACCATCGTAAGATAATTGACAATGACCTTCCGCTCTCCAGGGGGTAATTGGTCGCTACGCTTATTCAAACTGTCCTTGTTCCTTTGTATCATGTATATATTGTCTATGTATTCCTATCACTATGTACTTGTTGCACTGAAGATGTAATATACGAAAGCGCTCTGCTTCGTTAGTTTCTTTTTTCCAAGTGGTCTACTTTGCATATATATATATATATATATATATATATATATATATATATATACATACATACATATATGTATATATATATATATATATATATGAAAAAGTTCGTGAGTTGCATCGTAGCGAAGGATGAGCAGGGCTGCCAACCAAAAACTCAGGATCGACTGAGATTGAGTAAATTGCTTATAGGCCGGATGAAAAAAAAAAAAAAAAAAAAAAAAAAATATATATATATATATATATATACATCCATACACACATACACACACACACACACACACACACACACACACACACACACACACACACACACACACACACACACACACACACACACACACACACACACACACACATATATATATATATATGTACATACATAAAGTGGAATAAAAGAAAAATAAATAAATAAAATTAATAAATTGATAATGATAAATAATAAACAAACATATAAATTGTAATAGTTTATGATGAATAACTGATCAACAAATGATGAAAATAAACAAATAAATAATGAATAAGTAAATAATAAATAAATAAATAAGATAAAGGCCAGGCATTACAGCATATTGCATAGGTACTTATCTAAATGAATCTTAAAAATTCGAACTGTACATTGCACTGCCTCTGCAGGAAGTTTATTTCATTCATTTAGTACACGGTCGACGATTTTGTTTCTACCCACTTTCAAATTAAATCTATTTCCTAACAATTTGAGACCATTATTTCTTGTCTGATTCGTATTCAGCGTGAACATTTCCTCAATACTGTTGTTGTCAATTTCCTTTAGATTCTTAAAGACCTGTATCAAATAACCCCTGAATATGGAGCCGCAGCTTCAACGATGTCGAATAATTGCTGCAAACGCTTTTGATAAAGGCCGTGGCCATGGCAAATGAGAAACACATTAGATGCAAATAAGTATGTGCCTTCTTCCTAATAACGACGGTAGCTTTTCTTTAAACTATCTGGAGTAATTTCCCGAACAATGTTTCTTTTGTTTCAGTTCCGTTCGAAAATGCTAAACAACAAGAATTTAGCTAATTCTGGGTATTGGTAAACATACGTTAAATGCAACAGTGGATGTATACGATGAGAACGAAAATCAACAAACATCTTATACAACAGTATACACAAGAACGAGTTGATGCATAAGCACAAGGGAATAAAACATTAATGTATACATAAACAAAATGAAAACAGTATGAAAAGTACGTGAATACAGTATAAAATGTATAATGATCAAAAGAAAATTATTGGAGTAAATATGTAAACTGAAATTTATAATTCATAATCTATATGTAGGATTGGGTATTGGGTGACTGACTGCATATGACTAAAATATCGACTTAGTTGGTATTTGGGGGATTTTGATGACATTCCTACTGACCACTTCGCTCATCATTCATTTAAGACTGGAGACTGATCTCCATTGCAGATTGACTTTTACGACACCTCCGTTCTGCTACCTTCCTTTAATCTTTCCTTTACCACTTTAATTGAACTCTTCAGTGCAATATTGTCTCCAAACATAGTAGCACTGGTTACTGACAATAATATATATATATTTTGGATAATATTTATGACATTGAAAAAAAAAATATTATCAACCTGTTCGGGAGTGTTATCGTCTTCTATTGACTGTTGCCATGCGATTTAGTTCAATTGAAGTAAATCTCTTCACTAAGATAAGGGTTGATAATGTAACCATGGAACCTAGATAACCGATCGGATCAGCCAGGTTGTGTGTACTGAGGCCAAAACAATCATCTTTGTCCTTCCTGCCTAAACGGCAACGGGCAAATGGTAGTCAATTTTAGTTGATGGGGCTCATACTCGAATTCGTCGAGCTACGAGGCTCCATGACAACTGTCGTGACTCGACAGTGTATTGTTTGGGTTTGAATTTCACGCTGATAGCGGTTGTTCCGTGAATGTGAATTATCGCTATGTATTCACATACGATATTGCGCAACTGAACTTATTTATCTTTGTACATTAAAAAAAATGAGCTAATGTTATGAGGCCAATGTTATATATATATATATATATATATATATATATATATGTGTATTTTACCTAGTTGTATTTACCTAGTTGTATATTACGGGAAGGGGAGCTATGCTCGTGGGGTCCCGTCTTCATTTCTCATTTTATCTAAACAATTTTTAAATTCATGTATTGTTTTTGCACACACCACTTTCTCATCTAACTTGTTCCAACTTGTGTGTGTGTGTGTGTGTGTGTATGTTGGTGCACACACACACACCCACACACACACATATATATATAGACATATATATATATATATATATATATATATATATATATATATATATATATATATATATATGATGTAAATTAATTTGTGTAAAATACTTGGTTTCTGAAGACTCATTATGTAACCCAAGTTCCGATATCGTGCTCCTTTTGAAAGAGAAAGGCCTTGCTACTCACTTGATATTGAACCATGCTACGTACAATACTAAAACAGTGAAGCTTCAAAACACAACCAACCCAAGTTGTCTCCTGGAGTTAAATATAGTAAGAGCTTAGGCCGGGTAATGTATTGAATTTCTAAAACTTATTGGAGGTTATCAAGTGGTACCAGTAGATTAATAAATAGGCGTAGAGATAGAATGATACCGAGAAGACACGTTTTGGCCACTATTTAATTGAGGTACGTGTCGTTTAATCTAAAGGCTAATGAAAACGACACAATGCTCGGTCTAGATCAGTGATCCTCTTAGTCATTTTAACTTCTCACCTGGGAAATCTTAATATCCTGGTACCTAGATTTAATTTTCTCTTAAGCTCGTTGCTAATATGGAAGAAAATTAATAGGTTTGGCACTCTCTGTTTGTTCTAACTAAACAACACATCCATAGAAATTCCACGAATGCGATTAGTTAAATAGCATCGTACGTCTGACAGCGAGTGTGGGAAATTATGCTCGACATCAACATGAACTGCTTTTGAATTAAGTCTGTGTAATCACCGTTTTTGATGACGCATTGCATTGACCTCGGTTTTTAAGTAGTTTCTAGGATCTGTCTCCTAAATGCTTATATCAGTTTTCCTGAAGCTACATTATCTAAACCGTTTCCGCTACACTTTTTCAAATTTGTTGGCTAATGATAAATAGATGTTTACAACCAAAATGCATATGTTTTTACATGTTGGCGGAATGTATGTCAATGTTCACTTTCAGTCAATCGACTGATTCAGAGTTTAGTTGCTGATAATGCACAACCTATGGCTGGTCTATGTGAAGGTGAAGTGAGAAGCTTACCTTAGAAAGTGATAAGCTAGGACTGAGCACATCACCTTTACGCTATGTGCTCGAAAAATAGGAGTGGCAACCAACAGTTGTTCAGAATCAAGTCCGGCCCTCCACGCTTACGAAGCTAGACAGACACGCAACACAGCATAACGACGCATACACAGAATATGTTTAAACAAAAGTGACTGATTTTGTACAAAGAAAAAGTAAAATGTTTACATATAAAGCAATTGGATATCTTCTGTACGGAGAAAATAACGTCCTCATCGATGTGGTGCACTACATTAGATATGTAACGTCATAATCGGGTGAGGGTCGGGCATCAGCTGTTTGAATGCGGTCTTGGTTGACCAAGGCACGTTCAGGCTAGGGCCTGTCCCTAAGCTGAATGAAATCTTACACTGTTTCTCCAGTGTACCGCGGCAATTAAGGGATTCAGTAAATAGTGGTTAACCATTTTCAAAACTGAAATGGTGGCACAGAGATGAATAGCATAGACGGTAGCTAGACTAAAATGAAATTTACTATCTGGTACGGATGAGGTTAAATTTAGAAATCATTATGAATAAGTTCCTCTCACTGTGCTACTTAAGAATGTCGCTGTAGAGCATCCTCCAAGTTCCTTACGTAAGTCATTGATTATGTAAGCCAGTCTTAAAGTTGTCCTTAGGAACCCGACCCTAGCGATGTACTGATTAAATTAGGGATATACGGTGCTCAAGATTGTGGCTTGGTAACTTTGAGGTAGGGTGGAGTGTGGCTAAACACCAGAATTCCTAGTTAACCTTCTCCAGTTAGAAATATCTTTAAAATAAAGGATTCGTATGCCTGGTGGCATTCTCCTATTCGAGAAATAGATTTGACTCGTCTTCATTGTAGGAAATATATATTAAATATAACTGAAGGGACTGTTTTTTAAATTAATAGACTTGTTTTTATTATTGTACATTGCAATTTTTCTGCAAATTTCCTGCTTCATGGGAATCTGTTATGTAAATATACAGTACTCCCAACGACTGTAATTGTTTTTATATATTTTCTGGCTAATGTCCGGCGATAAAATTTAACTGAGGGAAACCTTTCATCGATTAAGGTTTAAAACATGTTTCGATTGATTTTTATACGACAGTTGCCTCTTTACATTTTCGGGATAACGGTCCGTGATTCAGCTGCGAGAATCTCGTAATTTTATGGTTTAATACCCAGATGAGGGTAATCGTTTTTATGCATTTTCCTGGCTGACGTCATACTTTATATATATACATATATATATGCATATATGTATATATATATATGTATATATATATATATGTATGTATATGTATGTATATATATACATACACACACACACACACACACACACACACACACACACACACACACACACACACACACACACAAACACACACACACACACACACACACACACATACATATATATATATATATATATATATATATATATATATATATATATATATATATATATATATATATATATATAATTTTTCTTTTATGAGGACCTCCCGCCCCACCCACCCAACTAACCACCAACCCACCTCTGTCCTTTAGGAGATAAGAATATCAGTCTCCATACATTTCACCCACTCTCCCATGTATATCATGCATATATGAATTTTATAAAATAATACTTTGCAGGCACCTTCTATAACTGTGTGTGTGTGTGTGTGTGTGTGTGTGTGTGTGTGTGTGTGTGTGTGTGTGTGTGTGTGTGTGTGTGTGTGTGTGTGTACGTGTGCGAGCTTGACATTTCAAAGTAATTCAAAGTAAAATGTGCCTGGGAAACAGAGTAAAGATAATTTTGGTCTTTATCTAAAGTACATCTGTCAGATTCTAAGGAGACTAGGGCCGAAAAACAATTTTTCCATTTTCGGTGACTTTGGGTTTTACCTTAACCCAATTACAAAATTGGTGTCATACAGAATCCATTGCCTACGTTTCCTGAGAGTTTGCTGTTAGTTGATCTAATAATTTTGCCGT
>NC_134784.1:44106628-44109128 GCF_046742065.1 Oratosquilla oratoria | reverse complement strand
AACACCTGGATTATGTTCTTCTTTCAACTTTTGGTGGACATTTACCACTTTTTTTTATTAATGGTGTTGGGGTAATGATGAATGAAATTTAATTTGTCTTTGGGAAGAAACTGCTGAAAGATTAAATGATTCCGAAAAGGGGATGGCTAAGGAGCTCTTATCCAATGAAAATTTAGAAGAAATGGGGGCGGTGTTGAAAAAAATGGCTCTTGCTCTGTTGAGGGCTTTGACCGAGTACCAATCCGGGTAAGCTAACTTGCTAAGTTGAGATTTAATCAGATTTAATTCTCCAGAGAAGAAGAGAGAAGGAGTTTGAATGTGTTTGAGATGAGGTGTCTGAGAAGTATGATGGGGGTTACTAGACTAGATATAGTGAGAAATGAGGAGGTGAGGAGGAGAACAGGGGTGGAAAAGGAGCAGGGAGATAGGGTTGATGAAAGAATATTAGGATGGTTTGGACACATGGAAAGATTGAGTGAAGAAAGACTAGTAAAAGAGGTATGGAAGGCAGATGTGGAGGGAGTGAACATGAGGGGACGTCCTAGGATGAGGTGGATGGATGGGGTGAAGGGGGCTTTGGGGAAGAGGGGAATGTCTGTTGAGGAAGGACGGGAGAGGACAGAAGATAGGGGTGAATGGAGAATGGTTGTATATGGATGATGTTGTGATTGCATGAGGTGGAATGGGCGGGTGGATGGGGGGGTGAGGTAGTATGTGTGAGCAAAATTTGACGCAGCCCGAAGGGATTTCTCCCCGTCCTCTCCTTTTATGCAATGGGGGGACGGAGAGGGGGGTCGCCGATTTAATGAAGCGGCCTTGCTGTGGATGTGCTGTGTCTTACGACACTGCTTCTGACCCAGGGCAGTGGACAAGGTGCAGGGATGACCCGTCATCCAGGAGGTGCTCAGATAAGAGGGAGGGTGGAGGGGTGTGGAGTGTATTCAGGGATGGAATGGGTGGAAATGATTTTATGCCTTTCCCTTTTTGGCTACCTCCCTTGTAAGGGGGAAAAAGCCTTGGTATATGTATGTATGTATGTAATTCTCCATCAAGAAACTGGGGGAATACAAACCCTGAGAGCTCGAAGAAATAAACCTGAGGCGACGCTGCTTTTTACTTTGTCCGGGTGACTGCTAAAGAAATGGAGATAACTACAAGAATGGGTTTCTTTTCTATAGACGATAAAGGCAAACTTATCCCATTGTTTAGAGTGGGACAAAGCTGAGTTCATATTTAATTCTAGATGTGGGTTCAGGAGAAAAATTGTTGAATCAACCATCATTGAATATCAACCTAACATAAACATTTCGAAGGGGCAATGGCCCTAGGACATAATGTCAGGATTATTTATCACAAGTTTAGTCAAAAGACATTTGCCTCCTGACCCCACATACCAAGTGAGCTGAGTAAGCAGGATAGGGTAGGGAGCTCTCCCAATGTTCCCCTATTTTTGTCAAGGGTACTACTTAAATAGCACTCGCTTCTCTCTGCTTTGTATCTATTGAATAGGATTGCAGTTTGCAATCGAAATGTATATATTCCCTGTCTCCAGTCCTTTTTGATCCAACTGTGGTTTTCAAGTGATCGACAAGTGTGGTACTACATTTTTTATAATAATAATAATGATAATATATATATATATATATATATGTATATATATATATATGTATATATATACATACATATATATATATATATATATATATATATATATATATATATATATATATATATATATATATATGTATTAGGTGGGACAGGATTTGGAACCACATGTCACTGTGATTATGGTAGGCTAAATTCAAGTGACAAAAGAAATTTGTGGCAATAAGACTGAATCTTTACAGCACTTATGCTACATATAGAAGTGCCAAAGTCAACTTAAACCTTAGAGTTATGACTTTACTTCCAAATGAAAACCACACAAAAACTACTTAGTAATAATGTCATCTGTTCTGTGGTATTGGCATATCACCCATGTAATACTGGTACTATAATACAACTAAAGTACAACTATGTGGCATTGACACTCCTACCATATGACGCTGGCCTCTTGCCCATATCAACCTGGCACCCCACTCACTTGACATTGACACTCCACAACTACTGAAGCGTATCGCTTCCCTGAAGTCCAAGATAGTAGCATAGCTGTTGCCAAAGGGTAGCATTCGCGGTTTCCTAGTTGGTAGACAGCATGGTGCCATTGTTGTTATACGCAGCTTTGACTGTTGTAAGGGGGAAAAAGCCTTTGGTGTATGTATGTACAAAGTTGTTATTGTTGTTGTGGTTGTTGTTGCTGCTGTTGTGACTGTGGTTATAGTTATTGTTGTATTCACTGTTGCCGCTGTTGCTCATGTTGCTATTGTTGATGATATTAATGTAGTTGTTGTTGGTTGTGCTGTGCATGTTTAACCAGATGTATATAACTCGGTGGGTTTTATAAGAATAAATGAAACTAATTATCTAGTCTGTTTTCACTTAGTTCAAAATTTGAGAGTAG
>NC_134784.1:44086628-44089128 GCF_046742065.1 Oratosquilla oratoria | reverse complement strand
GAGGTTTTAGATGTCCACAAAGCCCTGAAACTTTTTAACTTATGACAAACATATGCGTAATGTTTGGCGCAATCCGAATTTGAAAATCTTGACAATCGCAGTCACAAACTCAAACAGAATCTGGGGTACCATGCACCGTTTCACGGGAAGCTGTCATTCTATGACCTAGGATGCTTCAAGTCATACATCCTCTACAACACAAACATAGGTGTGAATAGTACACTATGGCTTGCCTTTGAACTCGGGGCCATGGATGTTGATGAAAACGTTTGCATTCAAGTTCGATGTAGTATACTAGAAGCATCTTCAAAATCATCTCAGCTGAACTGGCTTCCTATGCCAGCAGACCTCACCGAGCTAGAGGGCTACATTTCCGATGTCCTACAGGAACTATTACCGTATACCATCACAGGAAAGAAAACCTCACTCTCATCGCGTCATAGGTCAGAATATTTGCAAAGCCACTACAAATGTGCGCACGTGTGTGTGTGTGTGTGTGTGTGTGTGTGTGTGTGTGTGTGTGTGTGTGTGTGTGTGTGTGTGTGTGTGTGTGTGTGTGTGTGTGTGTGTGTGTGTGTGTGTGTGTGTGTGTGTGTGTGTGTGTGTGTGTGTGTGTGTGTGTGTGTGTGTGTGTGTGTGTGTGTGTGTGTGTGTGTGTGTGTGTGTGGAGAAAGAGGGGAAGAACGAGTTGGAGAGAGAGAGAGAGAGAGAGAGAGAGAGAGAGAGAGAGAGAGAGAGAGAGAGAGAGAGAGAGAGAGAGAGAGTAAGATTAGGGGTATTTCTTGGGGCATTAGGGGCATTTAAGACAAGGCTACCCTTTGTCCTGGCTGTCTAAGTACTCAATATTAAGGTTATATTTTTATCCCTAGTTTTATCCTCCTGACGCCATAAAAAAGAGCCAGGCTCCTTCTTTGGTAAAGAACAAGAATAAGAAGAGCATTATGCACTCGGATTAAAAATCGAACGTCCATTTCCTGCTTCCTGAGTGCACAGTTACAATTGCTACGTCCCTGTTTCTCATTTTAACTTATCACTTCAACAACGCAAATAAACTTTCCGTGTCTAACAACTTGAATGTCTCTACAAACTAGTTACTTTGCAACAAGTGAAAAAGACTTTATAATTAAAACTCCATATTTACAGCAAAAGCTGAAGGCTATTTTGGCGTAGCTGAATGCAGAAGTGGTGAGACGATTTTGAGAGTAGTTGTATGGTATAATCCACGATGAAATTTACCCCTTCATAAATTGTATTGGTCCACAGTTACCATTTCCGGTCTGTGCTCATACTTTGGGAACGCATGTAAGTATACACCCACACTAGGTAAACATGTGTTTAGCAAATATGGTAGTACAGTAAAAGTTATTGATCGTCGAAAACAAACAAATCAGAACACCGGTGATTATGTATGTCCCTGAAATGAAAACTAATTAAAACACTGAAGGCGATTTTGGTTAGTATTAAAAATGAGAATCGTTCACATCAGAAAATGAAGTCAAGGCTGTAAATACTGTCTCTGTTGTAGTTGTTGCTGTGGATGCGGACACAAGTTATTGATGAAGCTGGTGGGAAGGATCGTGCCAGACATTGATATTCATAATTCCCATTGGTCGTACTCAATTGTAGTTGACTATACAATATGAACTCAAAAACTACAACCTCATCGCCTAGTGTTAACCAGATCAAAGCCTGTGAATGGCGTCACTGAACTAAAGGAGTTAATAGCATCCAAGAATCACCTTGTGACTTGTACCATTGTATAATAGACTTCCAACCAAACAATAGTTAGGGGAGTTTTACATACCTTTAAACATGTGTAACTACCAACGTTCTCGTGATGTCATTACTGGGACATAGTGTCCGGAAATGTATGTCGGTGGTTGCAAATTACACTAATGATGACGTCATATAAGTGGCAAGTCCCTCTTGGATGTGAGTCCACCACGTTTGTCCTTGAAGTCACAAGGTGTAACACAGTCTGTCTGGGAAAACAGGAAACGCTGATGTGTCTTCTACCTTTATGGAACTCCCAACAAGGTAGTGTGTTTGAGACGTTTGTGTCTCTTCAGACTTAGAAAAGTTTGAGCACAATTATTAAGTAGATAACATTTCTCCATTTTCTCCGGTCTGTTTGCAGAATATTGTTGTATTTAAGTAGCTGTTTCCCAATATGCAGTCGATAATGATGAAAACAAATCACTATTCTCTTCTTTTCCCAAAGTACAAGTGAAGTATTTCCCCCACCTAAGACTGACAGGCCAAGGTTACGTGCATGTTAAAAATCACAGTAGAAATCGCGAGAACAGTACAGGAAAAAAGCTGAAGTTAACACACATTACCGAGCATGTCCACTGTCTGAATCGAGTGCAAAACTTCATGATTATTGTGGTGTACATAAAAAAGACATGAGCGATTCATTATATTTCAGACATATAACCATGATTTCATGTTTCTATTACTTCATTATCAAGAAACAGCCTAATTTACGTGGGATGCGGGG
>NC_134784.1:44069128-44074128 GCF_046742065.1 Oratosquilla oratoria | reverse complement strand
AGAGCCCCTAGCTGCTACAATCTCTCCCTAAACTATTTCTCTAGTGGAATCCTGAACTGAAAGTTGGGAATTTTTCCTATTACTCTTAAAATTAATGGCCTTAGCTTACGCCTCTGTCCGAACGTTTAGTGACGTCACGGGTGGGCGGAGCTACGGTGCCCGCGCTATGTTCGAGAACATTCTAATGTCGCGTCGAAACTCAGTTTAACCAAAATCAGCTGAAATATATTTGTAGCTATCTCCTATTGTATGTTCTTCTTCAATGATTATAGTAAGGCTCTTTGCCAACACATCTTGATAGGCAGACATAGAATAGAATAAATTCATGGTCTATTAAGGCTCTATTTTCTACTTTGCTTCTTGGTTGAGTAAAACCGTTACGACGTCCATAATACCCAGTCTCTCAAATCAACACTCAAATAAATAAATAGATAAATAAAACGAAATTCCAAAAATAATATCCCTTCAAAATTCCTGTCCTTACATGGCTCTACGCCCCCCCCGTAAGAAAAATTCCGCAACATCACGTGAAGGATTCTATTTGGTGTGGTCCAAATCCCTCTGCAAAAGAAAAAAAAATCCATCCTGCAAAAGAGAGCGATTATCCTTTTGATAGCTTGACGAGGCACTCTCTCCTCAGCACACTCGTAGGTGTACGAATCTCAGGTGACCCGGGGGTACACCAATTTACTGTGGATGTCTCCGTGGACTTTTCCATCAGTCTTCGTATTGGCTGGATTCCCCAATTGACCTCTTACATACTACTTGACTGGACATGCATAGCCGCTACGACCGAGCTAAGCCACGACTCTCTCTTGTGGATTCGCCCCATGGGTGGCACACTACTTCCCCTTCTGTGGGCTCACCTCTGGGCAATCGGCGATTGTCCACCAGGTCCTGAAGTCCTACACCCCTGTCAAGCGGGCAATTGTGAATTGAGTTGGGTTCATGATCCCAACTCGAGCTAAAGAATTTCCCCATTTTCCAATACTACTCCGAATGAAAGTGCTCGGTAACCATCGTTTGTAGTCCCTCTCCTAGGCTAATATTGACTTCTTTATCCCCCCCCCTAAGTTGACATTTAGTTCCTTCACCTGGCTGTTGCTGAAATTTCCTTTTACAACATATGAAATATATGCATCCTTAATCCTAGGACATCTCAACCTTACACATGTATAAAAGTATAGGTGGGTTACATTTAAGCTTTATGGTCCAATATATAGGAACATTGAGGGCATCTTTGCATTAATTTGCACGAGCATTCGTTTTTCTTTGGACATATACTGGCACGATATGATCCCTACATTTCCTATTGCAGTTAACTACTGTCATCTTAGCACCTTAAATCACTAGATATGGGACCAACTGGTCGGGTTGCTCCAGTTGATTTCTTCAGCATTCCTCGATGAGCCGTCTTGGTGCACGACGCATCCTTGGTGGTAGTATTTCCACTTCCGGGTCTGGGTGGAACTCTTTTGCAACAGGCTCCACCAACCACTCTTCGGAACCAAAGTAAGGTTTCACTTGAGCAGCAGCTCTCCTTGTCTCCTTTCCTGTGAAGGGATTTTCTTAGTCCATATACACTATGTCCTGCTACCACCTCTACCACTGTATAGGGTCCTTCCCACTTGGGATTCAGCTTGCGGCAGGTACCGGCATCGTAGTTTCTTTCCGGATCCATACTAAAGCTCCCACTTCCACTTTTTGCTCGCCTCTCCTGCGGTTAGCCACATTCTGGTACTCCGTTGTCATCTTGTGGTGGGTCTCTCGGATGATTCGATGAGCGATCTCTGCTTCATCTTCCGTTCCATCCACACCGGGGAGTCTGTGTCCGGCTAATCTGGGTGGATGTCTTCCGAAGAAGGCGAAGTAGGGAGTATGTCCAGTGGAGGTGTGTGTGGCTCCATTCATCTTCCTCTGACAGGCCTGCAGTAGACCCGGCCATTGGTTCGGGTGGCCCTGGCAGAGCGTTGCCAGGATGCTCTTCAATGTTCGATGCATCCGCTCCACCATTCCATTCGCTTGGGGATGGTATGGGGTAGTGTAGAGCAGGGTGATTTGCTGTTCTCCACACAACTTCTTGTAAGCCGTGTTGGTGAATTCTGCTCCATTATCTGTTATGATGCTCTCTGGGGTGCCGTAATCTGCGAAGAACTGGGTTAGGGAGTGTAGTATGTGTTGGTGGTGTTTTGTTCTCAGTGGGAAAAACCTAACGAACCTACTGTAGTGATCGATTATGGTCAAAATATACCTATATCCCTGCGACCCGGATACCATATCCGTTAGGTCTATGCCTATTCTCTCCATTGCCTTTGTAGCAGGGGGAACCTCTTTGTATTGCTGTGACAACCCTTGTGTACCCTTGAACCTCTGACAAGTAATGCATTTCTTTACAAAATTACATACATCTACCTTTAAATTTGGCCAATAGAACAGCTCCTCCTGGGTTAGATTCCCATTCATGTCTATCTTCCATCCTCGCTCTCGTCTCTTCTTCCTCTCCCGAATTAGATTCCCATTCCGTTTTATTGTTCATTTTTACCTGACTGCCTTTAATTATGTGTAGTTCCATCAAAGCTATACACCTTAACACGTCATTTCCCCACACAATCTCATCCACTATTTCTATACTCTTAGTGACTGCCGAGGATCTATTCTGTCTCTGATTACTGTACTGCCAATCCACAGGGTACACAAGCTTTGTCTAGGTCGACACACAGATAAGTGAGCTTCAGGTTGGTTAATAGCGTAAATCCCACCGCTCGGCCACCAATAATGTGGTGCCGTAATTTGATTTAGGATGTGTTTAACCAAGAGCACCTCCAATGGGAGTGATCAGAGATACCCACATAAGAACGATTTGGGAAATAAAAAAAATCAAGGTATACGCTGCCACCACCCAATCGTCTATATGGATATATCTGACCATAAATGGAAACTGCTCCTGGTTATTCACGTCTGACTCCGTCCCCTTTCCTCAGGTCGTTCGGGGTTGGTTCTGGGTAGCGAAAAGGCCTATGCCCAAGTGGGGGTAGTAAAAGAATATAAGCCACCAATAATGTGGGGCCACCAATAATGTGGGGGTAGTAAAAGAAAATAAGCGAAGGTCTGCTATGTGTTAATTATTACACTGAAGCAAAAATATAGTAAGGAAATACAAAAGTATATTGTGGTTTTCTCCAACTAGACAATCTATTGATCCTTACAATATGAAAAATATATGGGTATGCGAGACATTTAATAACAGTTTTTTCTTTCTTATGGGCATCATAAGTAAGGTCACAGGCACGTGGAAAAACGTAGTTATTTACGCTCCAACCTTCCGGTCACTGTATGAGTCTACTTATAATATTGTGTCTACCTTCAAGCACTGTGTCTACCTTCAACCCCGTATTCTTATTAGAGAACGATCACAGACCGAATTGTACTCTAAGGATTACACTCTCATAGCTAATGTATATACGCAAAGTGTTTGTGAAGTACACTCCCTTAAACCCCTTTTTCCATATCTGTTATCGGAATCATTTTTGGCATCAGATTCAAAACTTAATAATAATAATAACTATCTACCTACTATATCTGCACTATATCATTTAACTCACATATTGACATTTGTTTTCATTAATCTTACAGAACGTGTTCATACCTGTTATCGGAATCATTTTTGGCATCAGATTAAAATTTTAGCTGCGCACAAAGAGAACGAGACGGCTATGTGTTCGTATCTATGGGTAAACTACTAACCTCCCTGTTGTATTATTTCGTAAAACTTCATTTCGCTTCTCAACAGAGCCCCTAGCTGCTACAATCTCTCCCTAAACTATTTCTCTAGTGGAATCCTGAACTGAAAGTTGGGAATTTTTCCTATTACTCTTAAAATTAATGGCCTTAGCTTACGCCTCTGTCCGAACGTTTAGTGACGTCACGGGTGGGCGGAGCTACGGTGCCCGCGCTATGTTCGAGAACATTCTAATGTCGCGTCGAAACTCAGTTTAACCAAAATCAGCTGAAATATATTTGTAGCTATCTCCTATTGTATGTTCTTCTTCAATGATTATAGTAAGGCTCTTTGCCAACACATCTTGATAGGCAGACATAGAATAGAATAAATTCATGGTCTATTAAGGCTCTATTTTCTACTTTGCTTCTTGGTTGAGTAAAACCGTTACGACGTCCATAATACCCAGTCTCTCAAATCAACACTCAAATAAATAAATAGATAAATAAAACGAAATTCCAAAAATAATATCCCTTCAAAATTCCTGTCCTTACAGGTGTATCAATAGGTCTATTGAAAGACGTAGGGAAATTAGTTTATATTAAATTAGCTTAAGTCAAGAAAGCGTTTCTGATGCGCGGTGCAATGCTATAGGGATTTTGCTTCATAAAAAGGAGACCAGAAGGACCTTAGTATATATATATATATATATATATATATATATATATATATATATATATATATATATATATATATATATATATATATATGCACAATAACGCGTGACTAAATAATATATATATATATATATATATATACATACATACATCTATATACATATATTTATATATATACATACATATATATATATATATATATATATATATATACATACATATACATATATATATATACATATATATATATATATATATATACATATATATATGTATATATCTATATATAGTCACTCTCACAGACCTTTGCGAAATATTTTTAATTCATAAGATAGTTTGTTATTCCAGGAATGCGAAAGAGTACATGACAGTATTTTGTTACTATATTATGTATTACACGATTTAAAAGTTACAATATTTGCATAGAATTTATTGATTTGACACTGATTGAACATACATTATTTACACAATTCACGTAAGATATTAAATATCCATTTTTCCCCCCCAAAATAAGTGCTGAAGGAAACAAAAAAATGGGCACCAAGAAAATACTTTAGAAAACTCCTGATTTAGTAAAGGCGAGCCGGACTACATATATAACCTCC
>NC_134784.1:44044128-44049128 GCF_046742065.1 Oratosquilla oratoria | reverse complement strand
GGACTTCATGACCGAAGACTAATTCTGACGGGCTGAATCCAAGGCTTTCTTGAATTGTTGTTCGGGTGGCGAACAACAAAAAGGGGAGTCCGTCTTCCCAATTTCGAGTGTTCTCAGCACAGAAGATTCTTAACATTGTCTTGAGCGTTTGGTGAAAGCGCTCTAGAGCACCTTGTGATTGAGGATGATAGGCGGAGGAAGTTATATGATTTATACCTAGTGTTACAAGAGTTTCTCTAAACTTGTTGGAAAGAAAATTACTTCCTTGATCACTTTGAATGTTCTTGGGAAATCCTACCATAGTGAAATATTTCAACATTTCTCTGATTATGTTTTGAGCTTTAATATTTTTCAAAGGAATTGCTTCTGGAAAACGAGTGCTCATACACATGATTGTGAGAATGTACTGATTTCCTTTACTTGAAGGAGGTAAAGGTCCTACACAGTCAATAAGAACTTTTTTAAATGGCTCTTCCATTACAGGAATGGGATGGAGTGGAGCTTCTACAATTTTCTGGTTGGGCTTACCTACAAGTTGACATGTATGACATGTTTTACAATATTGGGCAACATCTTTGACAACCGTGGGCCAATGAAAATGTTGGGTTATGTTGAACAAGGTCTTTCTTACCCCTAAGTGACCTGCTAAGGGAGTATCATGAGCCAATCTTAGAACATTATTCCTGAAACCAAGAGGGAGGACTATTTGATTCCTTACTTGCCATGGCTGGTCAGCGGTTGCGGTGGATGCTCTCCATTTTCGCATTAGGACTCCGTTTTCTATATAGAAACCTCGTGACATATTTTCAACTTCTTCTGGAGATGAAACAATCTCGTACAAATTTTTAAGAGAATGATCTGACTTCTGTTCTTTGATTAATTCTGCTCTAGATAGAGAAACTGGTGAAGAAGAAGATGGGTCAGTTTGGGAGAATAGGGATTCTAAATTATAGGTCTCCTCTTCAGATTTCTTGTACTGAGATCTGGTTACAGCACAAGCGGGAAACAACTGTAAGTTATCTGAAGGTTCTACTGAGGTCTTAGGGTTATTTGTTATTAAGGGAGAAATGACTTTGCTTCCAGCGATGTCATTGGCCAACAATAAGGATATTCCTACTATGGGAAGAGAGTCTACTACTGCTACTTTAACCATTCCGGTTGTTAAATCAGACCGCAAGAAAACATTATGTAATGGACATTTTACAATTCCTCCAACTCCTTCTATCAATATATCATAACCTGTATATGACTCACCCAGATTCTGCAAGACAGAATTTAAAATCAGACTTTGCTTTGCTCCTGTGTCTCGGAGTATGGAAATAGGATATTGTTGTGAACTACTACTATGAGATATAGTTCCTGAAGATACAAATGGTTTGAAACAAGGATCATGATCTGATGAGGGGGGTTCTACATTACTTGACAATACCGGCTTCTTTGGTAGTGTATCCTGAATAGAGGATTTTGAATCATCTGATTTTATATTACTTACAAGAGTTGGTGTCTTATTGGAGAATGAGGGTGTCAGTCTCTTTCTGCAATTAGAAATGTGATGGCCAACCTGTTTACAATATGAACAAGTTACAGGGGGATTAGTCTTAAACCTTTCCATTCTTTGCCAAGGTTGGTTTGGAGGATATTGATTGAAATCAGACCTGTAACTGAAATGTGATGGGCTAGACTGATTTTCAAAGCGTTTCTTTGGGGACCAAGGATCAGAGTATTTTGTTGAATCTGGAATATATGACTTTGACTTTTGGGATTCCATTTGTCTTGACTTAGGTTTATGATTTAGTGTGAACTCGTCAGCCAATACAGCAGCTTTAGTTAAAGTTTCGGGAACATGATCATCTATAAAAATCCTAAGATCTGTCTCTAAGGTATTCTTAAACTGCTCCAACAAAATCAACTGTTTAAGTCTATCTAAGGTGTCCGTTTCACTAGCCAAACACCACCTATTGAATAACCTCTCTTGTTGAGCCGCATATTCTACGTATGTTAACTGAGGTGTCTTCCTATAATTACGGAATTTCTGTCTATAGGCCTCTGGTATTAGTTCATAAGCTTTTAAAATACAAGCTTTCATATTATCATACTCGCTTTCTGCTTCTGAAAGAGCAGTATAAATTTGCTGAGCCTTACCCTTAAATTGTGTTTGAATGATTAATGGCCAATTTTCTTTAGGGATTTGTAACTGTTGCGCCAATTTTTCCCACTGAAGAAAGAAAATTTCTGGCTCTCCTTCTGAAAATTTGGGTAAAAGTTTTACATACTTGGAAATATTTATATGACCTTCCTGAACTACGGGTTGTCTATCAACAATCCTAGCTTCTACTTCTGCCTTCTTTAATTCTAACTCTACTTGTTTCACTTTAGCTTCCTCTTCTCTAGCTTTAAATTCTGCCAATTTGATTTTAGTTTCGTCCTCTCTTTCTATTTGTTTCACTTTAGCTTCCTCTTCTCTAGCTCAAAATTTTGCCTCAATTTGCACTTGTTTTCAGTTTAGTTTCCTCCTCTTTAGCTACTTGTTTCACTTTAGCTTCCTCTTCTCTAGCTTTAAATTCTGCCTCAATTTGCATTTGTTTCAGTTTAGTTTCCTCCTCTTTAGCTTTAAATTCTGCCTCAATTTGCATTTGTTTCAGTTTAGCTTCCTCCTCAATTTCTACTCTCCTGACCTTTAATTCAATCTCCTTAATCTTAAGTTCGGTTAGTCGTGCCTCTATTTCTAACCTATTTGAAGGAATTTGTATAGCTGTAATCTCTTCTGGAGATAAGATCTCATCTTCGATCAGATTTTCAACGAGTTCCTGAAGTATTTTTTTCTTTCGCAAACTTGTATCAATGTCTACTCCAAAGTGCTTGCCTATTTCTATCAAAGTGTCTTTAGTTTGTTTCTTTAAGAAACTTACCTTGGGATTTTGAACGAATTCTTGAATTATATCATCCATCTCTATAAGAATGTGTTAAATACCTGATCCAATATCCTTGGCAAGGGTCGCCACTTTGTTACGGGCTGGCTGGTTAGTGAAGAGACGTTACGTATAACGGATATGTGCTTAATAACCAGCTCACTTCTAGAAGCCACTGTAGGACTGAACTATCTGGTCAGGGCCTAGATAATTCGTAAGACTAGAAGTAAAGGTAACAAAGAAGATTCCAGGAAAGGAATATTAAACTAGCGATAAAACTAGTAAACGAAATTATTAATATGGAAAATATTTACAGGCAATCAACACAAAAGAGAATGGGCAGTAGGGTCAATGGGACCGTTACATGATTATAAGAATATGGAAATTATCGTTCAAATAAGAAACACAAGATACGTATACAATATGGTACTATCTAAGTACAAAGAGATCAGGAACATGCATCAAAATAAGTAATAAGTACAAATATAAGTAAAGTAATGCAATGTATATCAGACACGTAATGTAGGCAAAAAGGGTGATCACTTCACACCAATCGTCTCATGAGTCTAAACTTCCAGTTTTTATCAAGAGATAAGATATGCGAGAAAATGACGATGAGTGAGCGATTTACACCGCTTATATACCATTGGACCGGAAGCGGGATACTTCCGGTGAAGTGTGAGAGTGAGTGAAAGGGGGGGAGGAGGGTAAGTTAACACAAGTCAACATGGGTATTTTTATGACACTCGACTCGCTTGAACAATCTATTTATTTAGTAACTGTCAAATCTGTGCGCTCCGAACTATTCAGGATATCGCTTGTCTGTTTGTTCTACAAGAGTGCGCACCTTTCTCCGCACGTAGGCAAGATTACATATAGTGGACGGGCGTTACTGCTTAACATTGTTACAATACATACATAGACAAGAAATATGAACATAGTTATGTAATACAAAGGAACACAATTCTATAACATAATTACACATATGACGTAATATCTAATATTACGTTACAATATATATATATATATATATATATATATATACATATATACATACATATATATCTATATATATATGCAAGGTTGACCACGAAGAAAAACTATTAAAGCAGAGCGCTTTCGTGTATTCACATCTTCAGTGCAAATAATACATGGGCTACTATTGCTTATACGTTTCGACCGACTCGGTCTTCTTTAGTAAGCTGTCTGCAAACAACTTGAACCTTACAATTATGCACTCGAAGATGGAAACTCGGACAGGTCATCCCTTGGCTGTCTGGGGATTTCCATTCCCATACCAGGTATATACTTCCCAATTGTATTTATTATCAATTTGCTTGCTACCTTCAATAAACATACGAAACCTTCTCTATCATTGGTATTTTTAGATGCGTTAATATAGGCAGCTTCAACAGTTTTTTCATGTCTCTCTTTAATCCCGTATGCAGAACCTCGACCCCAACTTAGTGGGGCAAATGTCCAGATTTGTCAGCGTGCTGAACGAGTGAGTTGGATGTCATGTGCCTCATGTGCCTCTTATGCTTGGCTAGGTGTTTCAGATCGGTCCAAACGTGATTCTAAATAAGCAAGGTTTTTCTGCACACACACACACCATCAGGAGAGCAGATAAAGCATTATGCTATGTACTCATCCCCACCGACGAGTATATGTCCAAGATCAACGACATCCTCAGTGACTCCAGCAAATTCCAGGTAATTACTAGAAACCCAGTAGAAGACATTAAGAAACGTGCCAATAAATTGATTTCTTCAGTGAATGCCAAAGTTGGAGGAATTAAACTGTCTCCCCTTTCAGGGGATTATGGTTTAGAATATTGCTATGGAAATATTAAAACACATAAACCTGGCAATCCTCTCAGGCCTATAATAAGTCAAATCCCCACATCTACTTACCACCTCGCCAAACGACTTAATGATCTTCTTACCCCCTTCACCCACAGAGACTACAGCCTCTATTCCCCATCAGACTTCCTCGACCTCCTGAAGGGATCAAGCACCGAAGGTATTATAGCATCCCTCGACGTTGAGAGTCTCTACACTAACATTGATATTGACCGGACAATCCAGTTCA
>NC_134784.1:44019128-44031628 GCF_046742065.1 Oratosquilla oratoria | reverse complement strand
ACGATTACAAGTTATTTGGAAATTTGTTAACAAAATATGACAGTGAAAAGGATCTCGTCGTAATTATCAGTAACGATCTCAAATTATCTAAGCAGTGTATTTCAGCCTCTGATTGCGCAATCTTTTAATCTCAAAAGTCCATCTCTCATTATCAAGCTATATAAATCGTTAGTTCGTCCACATTTGAAATATGCTGTTTCCGTATGGTCACCGAATCTCATTAAAGACATTGACAGATTGGAAAAAGTACAACGGTGAGCCATAAAACTGATTCCAAATATGAAAAATAAATCATACGAAAATCGACTAAAATATATGAATCTGTTTTCCCTAAAAAAGCGTAGGTTTAGAGGTCTTTAAGTTTCTAGAGGGAATTGACATCAAAAGTGACAAAATTTTCACACTAAATGAGAACCAAACAAGAAACAATGGTCTCAAAGTGTCAAGAAATAAATTTAATTTGGAATTGGGTAGAAACAACTTCGCCAACCGTGTAGTTAATGAATGGAATAAACTTCCTGCAGAGGCAGTGTAATGTAGTTCAGTTCGAAGCATTAAGATTAATTTAGATGAACACCTAAGCAAGTTGCTGTAATGCCTACCATTTATTTTATATTATTTGTTAAATTGTTTGTTATTATTTGTCTGTTTATTATTATTTGCTTCATTTCATTTGTCATTTTTTATTTGTCAATTCATTATTATTTACTATTTACCTGTTTGTTTATCATTAAACTATATCTATGCATTTATTCATTTTACATATTATCATTTATATCATTATAATTTTTTTTTTTTTACTTATTTATGATTATTATAATTTCTTCGCATCCGACCTAGGTATGTACCAAAAGGTCTCCTGTCGGCATGCTCCGCCTTTGTAATCCTTTGTATATGATATATAATATATGATATATGGTATATCATATACAGTATATAGTATATAATATATAATATATAATATATGATATATGATATATGGTATATGATATATGACATATGACATATGACATATGACATATGACATATGACATATGACATATAACATATAACATATAACACATAATATATGATATATAATATATAATATATAGTATATAATATATAATATATAATATATAACATATAATATAATATATAATATATAATATATGATATATAATATATAATGTATAATGTATAATATATGATATATGATATATAATATCGATATACGATATACGCAACACGATATACGATATACGATATACGATATACGATATACGATAATGATATATGATATATAATATATAATATATAATATATAATCTAAAATATATAATATATAATATAATATATAATATATAATATATAATATATAATATATGATATATAATATATAATATATAATATATAATACATAATACATAATACATAATACATAATACATATTATATAATATATATATAATATATAATGTATGATACATAACACATAATATGTAATATATATATATATAATATATATTATATAATATTCAATATACAATATATAGTGTATAATATATAATATATAATATATAATATATAATGGACAATATGTAATATACAATATACAATATACAATATATGATATATAATATATGATATATGATATATAGTATATGATATATGATATATGATATATGATATATGATATATGATATATGATATATAATGTATAATGTATAATGTATATAATATATAATATAATATATAATATATAATATATAATATATAATATATAATATATAATATATAATATATAATATATAATGTATAATATATAATATATGATATATAATATACAATATATGATATATGTATAATATATAATATATAATACATAATATATGATATCTTGTATAAATTTATAATGTATAATATATAATGTATAGTATACAATATATAATATAGAACATTTACTATACAATATGTATGTCTGTCTATGTACGAGTATATACCAAAGACTTCTTCCCCTATGAGGAAGGCACCCACTTCCAGCTACACTTCCATCCACTACTCTTGCTTTCCTCTCATTTTAATTCTTCCTGGATAAAGGGTCATCCCTGACTTTTGCCAATGCACTGTGTCAGAAGCAATGCAGCAAGACAAGCACATCCACAGCAAGGCCGCTTCACTTGATCGGTGACCCCCCACCCCTCTTCGTCACCTTATACAGAAAACGAAAGGACGTGGGTAAATCTTTTCGGGCTGCGTCGAAATATCCACACACAACCACTCCTCATCCCCCCCCCTCCCCGCATTCTCCCTTCCTTGCACGAGATACATAGAATAGAGAGAAGACGGGGAAGAAATCTCTTCGGGCTGCGTCAAAATATCCGCACTCATCCTGATCTCCTGCCTTTTCCCTTCCCATAATATATATACAATATCATACGTAATAATACTGTAAAATATATGATATATCAAATAAATTAGATTTCATATACACAGATGCATTGTATTTTCTATTTTTTTCCTAACTCTTATTCATACTTTCCTTTTGAATTTTCTCTGTTCTTTATTGATATTAATTTTCCTTTTTACTACTCCTTTACTTCGTTTTTTCTAAGTCCCGCCCTACTCTTCTTTTTTCTCCCATCCACACTCTCCCCGTCCGTGGCGTTGCAACTTCTGTAACTCAGGGTATCTATTTTAAAACCTAATTATAATACATCTTAAAGTTGTTAAAGGACCAGCGTCTCCAATTTTTTTCTCTCTCTCTCGGCTCAGTTGGGTCTCGCTAATGAAGTAAGTGGACCATGAAGGAACCCTCACCTTCTGACATAAGGGTCTGGCGAGCTTTTCCGACTCTAATATACAACGTCGGGTGATGGCTTTGGGATGGTTAATGTGATTCTACTAGTCGTTAAAATATGGCCCTGGTACTGACTGCATGAAGTGGAATAGCAGGATGTTTTTTTTTTCCGCGAACCTACATATGAATGGAGGTTTATCTGCTGTGTACATTTCTTTAGCTTGGTGTTTATTTTCGTGAATGAGAGGCGTGTCCCTGATGATAGTAGATATGTACATGATAAATATGTTCATAATTTTGAATGAAAAATAATTCTTTTTATTTTTTTTTTAATGCTGCATAAACTATCCATTTGTTTGATATAGCCTAGATATTTGCCTAGAACTTGACTAGTGTGTAAGAGGCACGAACAATCTATATATTACAAACCAGTTCCTCCGTGGGAGGATATTTGCTTACCTCACTTGTCGGCGAATCTCTTTGAGGTTGAAATCAACCGTAGGATTAGAAGGTGGTTAATGGAGTCATTGATGTCACTTATATGATGAATGTCATGACCCTAACAATGCGTGTGACAACGACGTCGTTATTAGGCCATGTATGACCGCTATTGTGGTTGTTCAAGAAATATGGTGGCGGTTTCGATTGTTATCAAAATAGCTATTCAGGTACAATCTTTCCAACATCATACCGTCATCATTCCGTCCTTAATTCGATTCCCATTCTCTTCATAGTCATCCGTACCATAATAAAGTTGATAACTAATGCTCCATTAGTATCCAGCATTTTTCTCTCTCATAATTAATGCATTTGCCCGCGCAGCTGCACCATTGTTGATAACACACTCGTTATCTTGCTGCAGCGTCAAGAAAACTCATATTGCGGCTTGGCGTCCTAGCTCGTTCTTCATGCAGGCTCGGAGGGGCTTGGGGGTCGTGTCGTCGTGGTATTCCGCCCACGACAGCCGCATTGTCCTGGTGTCGCCTTCTTCCACCAAACAATCAGGGTAATGAGGTCGGTGGGCCGCGCACGATCGAAGTGCGCATTGAAGGGGATTGAAGACTTTATCATGCCTTCAGCAGCATATTGGAACCCTTCTTTGTACCCCTAAATGAATGTCGTTTGTCAATTTACTCGGCGGAGGACCGAAATGCGTCCGTGTTAGGAGAGTTTTTTTTATGCTTTTCATAGCCACTGCAGGATTTTGCTCTTTTCCCTGTTGTAAAAGGAAAGTCTTGTTTGCCATTCTTTCTTTTTCTTTTTTGAAGTATTGATGTTTATGTTGAAAATGTGGGTATATCACTGGATAGTATAATAGAAAATCCAATCCGAACGTTGGTTATGAAGGGCTTGACGTTGTGTTTGGAGAGCGTGCGCTCATGTGATTGGTCGAGACCACAACGGCCCTAACGAACGCGCCCGCCTGTCAACCGTATAGACGAACATGACGGATGAAATGCAGATAATGGAGATGATAAAGAAAGGCAGAGAAAAAGGACAGAAGGGCGGGGCGGCGGTAAAAGGACAGGCGGTGGAACTGGATGAAGGGACGGAGAGAGGCACGGGGTTACTCAAGAGAAGAAAGAAGAGAAATGAAGGAAGAAGAAATTCGAAGAGACAAGGAAAAGAGGGATAAAGGGAAGGGACTGGTGAGAAACGACATGGAAGAACGCAGAGAAAAATTGAAGGGAAAAGTTGATGACGAGCTGAAAATGGGGAAAGAAGAAAGACTTAAAGATAAGAAAGAAGGAAAATGACTTGAGAGCGTAAGGTAGGAGAGACGGGTGGGGAGGGGTTTGAGGTGATGGAGGAAGTAAAAGTTAAGAAAAGTGAATGAGACGAGAGAGGAAAGACATTTGTGGAGAAAAGGAAGGAATCCAAGAAGTGAAAGAGAAATCAGAGAGTAATTAATAGACGAGAAAAATATATAGAAAATAAGAAAGAGGCTGGAAAGATATGGGGAAAAAGGTGATGATTGAGAACGATGACTTTTATTAACAAGAGAATTGAAAAAAAAAAAGAGATGGAGTAAAATTGTTAGGAGAGGAAGCGTGGATCAAAAAATGTTGGAGTAACATTAGTGAGACAAGATGAACAGACAAAATATGGAGATTAGGAAAATTACGAGTAGAGGAGGGCAAAAGAAGAGAAATAGGGTGAAAAAGAAGAGGAAAAGACAAACCATATCTATGTGATTGGTGAGAGAAGCTAAATGAGGGATCGGTGGAACAGTAGAAAAAAGTGAAATAGAAAGAAAACGAGGGAGGAGAAAGGGAAGAGAGAAAAAAAAGAACACGAAGAAAAAAGAAAAAAAGAAAAATGATGCAGCATGAACGAAGCAGATTGAAGGGCGGAGCCAGGGGTTTCATAGGTGACAGAACAGGGCAAAACCAGAAAAGATGCTGCCTGGCAACTCAAGACCAAAGAAAATTTTATGAAAAAAGTATAAACACGAAGCACCCTTCCTACATCCAAACCTCTCACGAAGCAAGGGAACCTACTGGTTCTAATCAACAATCTTTTGCACCGAGATGCTCGCACGATGCTGACGGTAGCTTCTGACTTGCTCAAGGGTACAGTCTCCACAGCAAAAGCCTCCATTTTCCTTCTTCTTCTTCTTTTTTATTTATTTTTATTATTATTTGTTATTACTACTCAGGCACTCTAAAAAGGCCATCGCTTGGTCCTGACATTCATCCCTCGAATTCCCATGGCGCGAAGAATACGCTTTTCGTTCATTCTTTCCTCCCGTTAGATAATGAGTACTCCTCTCGTCTCCCTCCCTGTATTTTGTATCATTAGTAAGAATTCCTTCCTTGGTACTATTACTTACTGCTTCTCTCTCTCACAAGACAGAAAGGCACTCTCCTTCTCCACTATTCTATGGCTAGAATAGGCACTACTTCATCTGTCTCCCATGATTTTGATTACTTATCACACCACCGTCTCTCCCTCCTCCTTTGCTCTCTATACTCTCTTAGCACTGGTACATACTCTTTTTAAATCTGCTGTGGCAATGATAAAACATCTACCTGTTTACCGAGAACATGATCAAAACATTATCTGAGTCCTCTCCGCAACAGTAATTACGTTTGTTTTCCGTACAGGTCACAAGTATCTTGTTGCACTCTTTGTTACCTCCTACTTTCTACATTGTCAAACTTTTAGTGAAATTAGTTTTTACAATCTCTTATGCTCCCAAGAAATTATGCTGTAAGTTTTCCGGTTAGCTAAAAAGTATTAAGAGTTCTTATATTCTTTAACACATCCAAACCTACATCTTTTCTTCCAGAAACTCCATATAAGGAAACTAAAACGATTATAAATAGCGTTGATTTGATTTTATATTCTTTTCACGGACTCATTTAGTGAGATTATCTTAAGCTATTCTCTTTTTGATGGCCTAAATTAATTCATTCAATATCTTATAACTCCTATTAAACTTGAACACAAATGCAATATTCAAGATTTTTTTTTATTGGTCACTAATATTCCTCCTCATTATGTCAAAATCTCTCTATGGAGCATTTTTAGCCATAACCGCCATATTTTTTTTATTCATCATAATCATCAATTGGGGTCATGCACCAGGGAGTGCGTTACTTCACTCATACGCCAGCGCCAGTCTCCTAAGCCTCTCCGAGCTAGATCCCATGCGGCCACCCTCCCTTCCCATTCCAAGCAACTCTCGACATTTTCGACCAATTTGCCCCAGCCATGAATTCTGTGGGGTTTCTCCTTTGTCTCCTCCATCAAGAGTTGTCTTTCATGGAGACAACCCTGTGAGTAGGATCAACATCAGGGAAACATGCCACATGCCCATATAGCCGGAGTTGACGTTCAGGAATTATGCTGGTAATTGGTCTAGACTGAGTTTCACAGTACAGTCTCTGGTTTGATACGAAGTCATTCCAGCAATACCCATGATTCTTCGAAGACACTAAGTATCAAATACGTCGAGACACCACTTTAAGTAAACATTAATTGTCCATGTCTCACAGCCGTACAGCAAGACAAGAAGCACAACTGACTTGAAGATTCGTATCTTAGTCCTCCTACGTAGAGACAACGCCATGTGCTCTAGTTGAGGGAGTTCATAACACCATTGGGAATGGCAATCCTTCGAAGTACTTCCTGACGTGACCTACCAAGGTATATAAAACTTTCCAAGACCTCAATATCTTCGACACATGCATGGACAGACTTAATTGTGTCATCCAATAAACTTCCAAACTCCTGGGCCTAGGTCTTGGTCCTGGAGACCTGAAGTCCAAGCAGTCTCACCTCCTTATGCAGTGACTCGAGGACTGCAACCAGGGCCTCCATTGACTCCCCAAGAAAGACAGCATCATCAGCAAACACAAGGTTAGTGATCTGGTTGTTGCCAATAGATGCTCTGCCATGACAGTGATCGACATTCTGTCCAATACCAAGTCCATGCAGGTGTTGAAAAGTGTTGAGGCGAGGACAGACCCTTGAATCACTCCTGCATTAACAGGAAAGAAGTTAGATACGTCTCCTTCATATCTAACTGCACTCTGTCTCAGAGTATAAGCCAGGTCTCAAGTCAATAATCCTTGCAGGAGTCCTAAGGGTCCGTAAAAGATCACAGATTACTCTACGTTACACCAAGTCAAACACCTTCTTGAGATCAACGTAAGCTGCAAGAAACCCCTGTTGAAACTCACATCGGTGCTCCACAACAATACAAAGTACTAGGATCCAATTAGTTGTCTTCAGGCCTCTGAAACTTTAGTTGGTGTGAACAAATCCATGTCAGCAATAGATGCGCAAGTACCTTGCCAGGCACATTGAGAAGTGTATTTATGCTAAAATTGTTGAAGTCCTGACTAGAGATGAAAAAAAAAAAAACATTGACCAAAAAACATGGATATATATATATATATATATATATATATATATATATATATATATATATATATATATATATATATATATATATCTATATATATTTTGTTTTAAGATAACTCAGCAAGGAAAATAACCATATTACAATAATTTTTCTATGTTAGAATATCAAATAAATCAGTATACCCCTCACTTAAGGTTTTCTATGGTGTTAGGGCACTTCCATTTTCTGTGGTTTCATGTTTTGATGTGTTTTATTTATTTCACAATGTACAGTTGCCCCACTTAGTTTTGGCACAGTTTTAAAAATGTTTTTTGACAAGAATAGTAACTCGCCCGGTATTTTTTTTTATTACATTTTCGTGTCTGTTCATTTACATGCTTTGTTTTTTCTTTTTTTTTCTTTGCTAAATAGTAACTACCTTAAAAAATGTGACAAACAGCGAAATACTCAAAATGGTGTAGCAGACGACACATTTTTCTTGACTTACTAATGACATCTATCACTCTTATTTGACAAGTAATACGATTAATATACGTTGCAGAGGAGAGAGAGAGAGAGAGAGAGAGAGAGAGAGAGAGAGAGAGAGAGAGAGAGAGAGAGAGAGAGAGAGAGAGAGAGAGAGAGAGAGAGAGAGAGAGAGAGAGAGAGAGAGAGAGCGCAGGAATCCGTTCACGTAGTGGCCGATGGTAGAATAACAACCAGCTTCAAGCTGTGAGTGGTGTAAGTGCAGTGACAAACTAACCAAAACTAACTCGTATACTTATAAGTTATGTTATAACCCTATTATTAAATCAATTATTTTCATTTATTTATTCAGCAGAGGGCTAGTGATCCAATTATGTTATGTTAATTGTAATAAAAAAATTAATCGCGTTTTTTTTATAAAAAAAACTTGTTTTCATGATTTTTTTTAATCTCGTCCAAATTTGTTCAGCTATTAAATATTTAGTATATAAAAACAGGTGCGAGTATGTTATTCATCCCTCCACATATGTGCATCTATCTTATTCAAAGAGGCATTAAACAGAGTATAATAATAAACAAGTAATTGACCATATAAAGTCACTGTCAGATGCTGCAAGCCTGCAACAAGTGTAGATACTGTATATGGGCCAGTATGGCTATTGGCTGGCTACCTTACAAAATTTACCTTTTATCTTACCATACTCTTCAAAGATTAAACACTTCAATTTCCCATAATGACCCTGGACGTTGCCTAAACACAGATCAGCCACTTGGACAGTGAAAAAAGGGTTAACATAGTAATGGGGGGAAACTGTTATACTCCCCGCCACCCATCAAGACTCAGAGCTTACTTTCTACCTGACTTTTTGCTCGCTATCCCTTAACTTTAACCTACAATCATACATAACATAATTGGATCACAAGCCCTCTGCTGAATAAATAAATGAAAATAATTGATTTAATAATAGGGTTATAACATAACGTATAAGTATACGAGTTAATTTTGGTTAGTTTGTCACTGCACTCAACACCACTCACAGCTTGAATCTAGTTGTTAGTCTACCATCGACCACTACGTGAACGGATTCCTGCGTTCTCTCTCTCTCTCTCTCCTCTGCAACATATATTAACCGCATTACTTGTCAAATAAGAGTGATAGATATCATTAGTAAGTCAAGAAAAATGTGTCGTCTGCTACACCATTTTGAGTATTTCGCTGTTTGTCACATTTTTAAAGGTAGTTACTATTTAGTATAAAAAAAAAAAAGGCGTGTAAATGAACAGACACGAAAATGTAATAAAAAGAATACTGGGCGAGTTGATATTCTTGTCAAAAAGCATTTTTAAAACTGTGCCAAAACTAAGTGGGGCAACTGTACATTGTAAAATAAATAAAACCCATCAAAACATGAAACCACAGAAAATGGAAGTGCCCTAACACCATAGAAAACCTTAAGTGAGGGGTATACTGATTTATTTGATATTCTAAAATAGAAGAAATATTGTAATATGGTTATTTTCTTTGCTGTGTTATTCTAAAACAAAATATATAAAAAACGAAAATATCAATTTTTTTTTGGTCAAGTTAAAAAAAAAGTAAAAAAAACACAAAAAAAACCCCGGTTTTTTCTGAGCTGCATCTCAAGGACTTATGTATGATTGTAGGTTAAAGTTAAGGGATAGCGAGCAAAAAGTCAGGTAGAAAGTAAGCTCTGAGTCTTGATGGGTGGCGGGGAGTACAACAGTTTCCCCCCATTACTATGTTAACCCCTTTTCCACTGTCCAAGTGGCGGATCTGTGTTTAGGCAACGTCCAGCGTCATTATGGGAAATTGGAGTGTTTAATCTTTGAAGAGTATGGTAAGATAAAAGGTAAATTTTGTAAGGTAGCCAGCCAATAGCCATACTGGCCCATATACATTATCTACACTTGTTGCAGGCTTGCAGCATCTGACAGTGACTAAAATGGTCAATTACTTGTTTATTATTATACTCTGTTTAATGCCTCTTTGAATAAGATAGATGCACATATGTGGAAGGATGAATAACATACTTGCACCTGTTTTTATATACTAAATATCTAAGATCTGAAGAAATTTGGACGAGATAAAAAAAAACTCATAGAAAACAGATTTTTTTATATAAAAAAACCGCGATTAAAAAAAAAATATATATATTTTTTGCATCTATAGTCCTAACGCTACTTCTTTCCCTTCCAGATAAGTACGACCAGACCCTTTTTCCAGTCAGAGAGAATAGTACTGGACTGCCAAATAGTAGACAGTACCGCATGTAATCCGCAGATCATGGCCTCACCTCCAACTTTCAGCAACTCCTCACTGATGTTGCAGATGTCAGATGACTTTCCACCTTTCATATTATTCACAGCCTCTTTGATCTCTGTCAGAGAGGACGGAGATTCGTTTATCGGTGGATCAGGGACCGCCACCTGAACACCATCGTGGGGAAGCTGTCCGTTTGGAGGGTCACCCATCACCAACTGCTCAAAGTATCCGGCAAAGAGGATACATCCCTCCACACTTGACACTAGCTCTTGCCATCAGCTGTTCGGATTATGCTCCTCTGGGTCACATATTTGCAGCGGATTTTTTTCAAGGCTGCAAGAAAGCCTGAGGTCACTTCCATTAAAATATCCATCGACACCCTCAACGATTCCCCTGACGTACCTCTCCTTATCCATTCTCACGAAAGCCCTAGTACACGTTTCTGAGTCCTGTATTAGTCCAGGTCCCCAGCCATTCTGACAGTGCGGCTCAACTTTATACTCTCCAGTGTCTCCCACGACGCCACACCACACCTCGACTTCGGCCGCTCTCCAACGCAATCCTCGGGAACTTTCAGAGTTTCACATTTAAAAGTGTCCCATAATTCTTCAGGGTCCTCAAGAGAGCCAATTACTTCAAACCAATTAGAGATTCCTACTTTATATTCCTGGGCACACTCTTTATCCCTGAATTTCCCCAGATGAAACCCAGGTGGACTACATCTCGGGATTCTCTTGGATTCGACACGCAGACTCAGTGTTGCGACCACAGATCCATGATCAGTCCTAAAGAATTCAGCAGTTCGATAAACACTGCAGTTCTGTAGTATTTTCCGACGAGTGCTAATTAGTATGTGATCGCTCTCCTTGGCCACCCCTCCGGCATTGCTGTACCATGTACATCAGTGTGGTTCTTGTTTTTGGAACCAAGAACTGCCAATCCTCAGCCCTTTGGACTTTGCAAAGTTCAGAGGGAGAGAACTGCCGATGTTACTGGTTCCAGAACCATGGGGCCAATACATACTTTATAGCCAGCTCTGTCGGTGCCAGTGACCTAATTTAAGTTGCCTAAAACAATACGTGTTTCGCGTGGTGGGCATTGGTCAACTATAGATTCAAGTTTGTCATAGAACATCTTCTCTTCAAGGTTATATGCCTCAGTGGGAGCATATACTGCAATAAGAGATGAAGCCCAAGGCTTGCTTCAGACTTATCAGCGCCATACATTCATCAACCGGAGTAACCTTTACCAGGGCGTAGTGTGGTCGGCTAAATATGTCTACAGCTACTTCCACAAGGGGAGTTCCATCGATTCGGCCAGACCAGAAGTAGGTGTAACTCTCACTACTGATATCGTTGTTGCCTGTTTTATTATTATTATTATTATTTTATTTATTTTTTCACTTCTGAGCGATCTAAGCTTCCTGAGCTTCGCTGATAAAATGGGTAGTCAGTCGTCCTGGGAGAGAGAGAGAGAATGTTTCAGGCGCCCACACAGAGAGCAAGTTGGAGGTTCACCCCCGGGTCAGGATCGATGTATTTGTGCCTCATTTGCAATACCTCGGCACCTTGCAATGTGTGTTTGGTGATTTTGACGGGTACAAGTTGTATTCCCGCCGTTACCATATGTGTCTAGTATGGTTACCATGAACATATGCTTGTGATTCACTCTCCCAGAACCCCACCTACCATCGACAGTGAGGGGAGACTGGGACTTGAGTATACATACTACCCCAATAGTCCCAGGGGTCTTGGGAGAGCATACACATCCACGGTCCACCACCATGACTTTAAGGGATGACAGCCGTGCACCGTGTAGTTTCGGCGTAGGTGGTAGTTGCTTCACTCTAGACGTGCCTCATCCACAGATCCAAGTCAGTCAGCCCAATCGATTTGCCTCTCAGAGCCAATAGGGACCACCCGTCCTGGCCTGAATAGAACAAAGAGGCGTGTTGCTAATCATAGGGGGGCACCTCAGTACAACCACAGCACTAGGACATCACTCAACCTCCAGGACTCCCGTCTCCATGCCTTGCAGAGATGCCACGCATGGCACACACGTAAGTTAGTGGCCCATAACGGGATTGGTTGGTCATTGAAT
>NC_134784.1:43996628-44004128 GCF_046742065.1 Oratosquilla oratoria | reverse complement strand
CACAAAATAAGTCCAAAAGATCTTTTCATATGATTAACCTATTGATTAGTAATTAATTATCATTCCTCATTGAAACACTTTTCTAAGCTGAATAACATTGTTTAGCATTAGGTAGAGCAAAATACTTGAATGTGCAAAGCTCGTCACAGTAGTTCTCAGCGTGTGAAGTGCTCAGACTGCGGAAACCGTGCCGATTAAGTACCAAGATGGTCTCAACGGTGCCTTGAGAACCACTTTTGTTCGCATCTCTCCCTCACAAGTCCTTGGTACAGAGAGTTTTGTCTTGAAGTTCCTCTCTCTCTCTTTCTCTCTTTCTCTCTCTCTCTCTCTCTCTCTCTCTCTCTCTCTCTCTCTCGACGAAGCAAAGCGAAACCGTCTACATCATTCAGAAAATTAAAAAGCAGATCAAAGAAGATTACATGTGACAAAATAAAACAGAGTGTTGCGTGGGTAGCTGGTAAGTGAGAGGCGTAAGGAGAACGGGGTTTGGGAGGCACAAATCCATCCTTACATCTCTTCTGCAAAGGGGTCACGGCACAAGGGAAAACCGCTGCGAGCTTTGGGACCCCAAGGCGCAAAACGGAGTAATTAAAACTGTTTTGCGACTCTCATTATCTTTGTTTCTTAATTACTCAGTCTTAGTGAAACAATATTCAAGAGCAATGGAGATGTACAGACAGACCAAAGGTGGGGAAGAGCATGACGGAATGGGCCCTCTGGCGTGGTGGCATAAAGGCGGAGGTGACGTGACGCTGCCCAACACGTGTGTCCCTCCGCGGAGTAACAAGGAACGCGGCAGGGCTAAATCCCCATCACACACGTAAAGAAGCTGGAAATATTGCTCGCAGGGAAGGCCGATCATGGAAGAGAGATTGTGGAGTAATCATGAAAAGGAGTAATTGTGGAGGAAAGATCAAGGGTGAAGAATTGCTGGTGGGGTTGTAGGGAGCTATTTTTTGAAGTAGGAATGTAGGGATACCTTTTACTAAATAGACAGATGTTATAAGGTGCTATTCTTTTTTTCTTAAGGAGAAAGGTAGGGGTAGAAAGCTGATGGGAGAGATGAAATTTCAGTTGATAAGAGACAGCGTTTGGTGAAGAGAGGATGAAGGATATTTGTGGCGGAAGGTCAGGTGTACAAAGACGCTACGACTTAACTGGTCAACCTGGAGGGGTTTTGGTGAGGGATTGTAAAGGATAAGTTGTAGAGGAGCATTCTTAAAATGGGAACTTAGAAATGGAAGGCTGATATAGAAGAAAAAAAACTCTGCATTTAAAAGATATAGAAAACATTACACGAAAATAATAATGAAAATTCGGACGAAAAGGCAAGAATGAAGGACTGCAGTAGCACGGTCATTGAGAGAGAGTTATGAGCCGATGAAAGACTTACGATGGTTGAGGGAACATTATGACTGGTATTATGTGATAACAGGAGGCCTCGGCGTCCGTGCAGATAACAGAAATAACAACACGTGTCTGAGAGATAACCGTGTGGCGGTTAGCCCAAGGACAAGATGGTCACACCTACCAGGGATATAATTCGGACATTGCTTAACCTGGTGAGCAAAACGGCTCACCAAACTCATTAAAAAGATAAGGAAGGCTGGAATTGATCTCCTCGGCGTATCGACAGTTCATTGGAAAGATCAATCATTGGTATTCCCACGTCTATTGAAGAGATTGACTACTAGAAAGATAAGAGAGGCTGGAACCAATTTCCTCGTCGTATCGATAGTCCCTAAGACCAATCATTGGTGGTCTTTCGTCTGTCGATGGGTTTGTCCATTGATCATACTTATTGGAGGGATAACTTCTTGATTATTTGTGCTGAAGGGACAGCCTTAAGGTCACCTCTGATAGCCATGACTTTAATTTAGAAAAAAACAACAACAACAACTACGTACCTATTTATCTGGTGATGAGCTTTCTTCAACTGAATAAAGTCATCTGGGGGCAACAAAATAATAAAGGTGTGAGTCGATCTTCACACTCAAGGCAAGTTTAACTTTTTGAATGCGAGCAGTGTTCTCATTTGAATAAAAGCGCCTAGTATGAGCCAGAAAAAAATTGCCTTTACACTCAGATATCGACTCTTTTTCTAAGGTGACTACAAATGTTATGCTAGGTAAAATCAAACGGTTTTATCTACCTTAGGGGATCATTAAGGGAGTAAAGGTGTTACACTTTGGGAATGTTCCTTTCACCATGGTGATGAAAGACTATAGACTATATTTTTGCTAACGCCAGACGATTTTATTTACCTTATACAACCCCATCTTCTGCCAAAATAAGTTTACTCCTCTTCTACCCTCTCCTCTCTTCTCATCTCTAGATTCTTCTCTACTCGCTTTTTTTTCTGTTGTAGCGGCATGGCTACAAGTACAGTGTTACAAAGACAACTTTTGAATCCATAATGCTTTTCTGGCAAAATTACTGGTTATTTATACAAACTATCGGCTCAGGCGATGGGTGACTGAGCCAATCACGTGAAGGGCGCGAGCCAATCAGGAGCGGCGTATGGTGGTAGTCGGCCGGCCACGGTCATTTACCTACCTGCCTGGTGAGGTCGACCCCGCGATTAATTATCTGACCTCATGTAGACGGCAGGAACTTCACAATATTCCATGCTCAAAAAGGTGTCTTGGCTGAGCAAGCGGGCGACCTACCCTTGAGAGCTGAAACGGGGGTGGGGTGTGTTTGGGTCGTCGTCTTGGAGGTATACTGGATTGAGGTGATCCGTCGATAACCAGTCGTCCGTACCCTTAATTCTGAGGAGGATGCCATTTTCCTTTCGTTGGACCACTTGAAAGGGACCTGAGCAGGGCGGGGTGAGCGACGGGGATCTGGTGTCATTTCTGAGGAAGACGTATTTTGATGTATCAGTGGTTAGTTGGTTTGTAGGTCTATCGGCAATGGGGTGAGTTTCCCGACGATACGCCTAAGCCAACTGTCGGGGAAAAGCTCGCCTGGGATAACGAGAGGGTAGCCGTAAACCATATCGGCGGGTGAGTCATGGAGATCGTCCATTGGTGAGGTCCGCAGGCCGAACAGAACCCACGGTTGTTGGCTGTACCGTGATGCCTCGGTGGAACGGTACATCAGGGCAACCGTCCCACCATACCGTTGACTTCGGGGTTGTAAAGGGATGGTGATACCTAACATTTGACCCAGGGAAGTCCACAGTTGTGAGGTGAATGCAGATCCGCGGTCTGATGTGATCAGGTAAACCAAATTTGGCCATCCAATCGGATACAACGGCGGCAGTGCAAAAGCTTAGATACATAGACGATTAAAATTTTTTGATAGTACTGTGTTGGTTGATATTTATTTATAAGATTCCCTTTACTTGAAGACGACTTATGTGTAGAAAGTTATGCAAAAATGTCAATGACGAATCTTGACGCTGAAAGTTTGTAAAGATGTATTGGCACAGCATTAACATTTTATAGCATAGAGAAAGGCTAGGAAAAGGGATAATTTACCTCAAACGGGGCGAGTATGCGTATTTATGGAGGATGCCTAGAAAGCTAATTTTCTCATTGTTTCCAAAATAGGAAAAATTATGATGAATACATTAGTGTAAAAAGTTAGATTAGTCATACATGACTTACCCTTGGAGAACCCATGCTGTGAGTCATGAATCAAATTGTATCTCTCGATGAGATCTCTGATCCTATTTGCTATTATTTGTTGTAGCATTTTACCTCTAACTAACGTCAAACTGATTGGACTGTAGCTGTGTATAGACGATATGTCACCCGTTTTGAAAACAAGAACAATGCTTGTTTACCCCCCAAGAAGTAGGCACGAAGTATGTCTGGACCCGGTTATTTTGTATCTTTAAGTCTATCAATCTGTTTGACTACCTCTGCCTTTCTAATGCAGATGTTAGTAAGTCTGCTTCGTTCATCTCCAGTGGAGATCTATCAGCAGTCAAGTACGATATCTAACATCTCCTTTGTAAATATTGTGAGAAAATATTTGTTGAAGGCCTCGCTCAATTTTTCCTCCGAGTTTAACATGAAATCTTCGTCGTTTTTAATTGGGCCAATCCTTTCATTATTTTTCTTTTGTTCTGTAAAGATGAAAGAAGCCATTTGGGTTGGATCTCGCTTGCCCAGCAACCTTAATTTCGTAGATACATTTCGCTGTACGCGTGTTCTTTTTAACCAGTCTAGCAGTTTCGTTATATTTAGATCTAAGATGTGGTTCGCCCTTTTTTATTCTGATGTAAACCCCTCTTTTTATTCCGATTTCGTTTTTCAGCCTATCCAACATCCATTTGGGAGTATAAGTATTTGACATTATTATTTTGAGTGGAATAAAATAAATTTCCTCATTCAAAATCGAAGCAGTTGGGTTACTGTACATTTTATCCATATCGCTGTCCGTGCTGCTGACCTCAAGCTTGGGAGTAACCTCACCAAGGGTTCGCATATCATCCTCCACGACCCGACCTTGGTTTGGATACCTTGCTGTGCTAATGACATCCGGGCTGACCACGCACCCCACCCTGTCACAGTCTTCTGGGCCGGCCTCGTAAGTGACCAATTGTCTTAGATATTTACTCAGCTTTTAAAAATTGACTCTTCTGAAGTCCAGCACTAGAACGTTATTCGTACAATTTAATTCTTCCCATATACTATCAACTCTTATTTATTGATGGTCGCTAGAGCTTAGACTATCTCCCAATTTTACGTTTCTTGTTAGATCCTCATTTTTTGTCCAGAGTATTCTCTCCCATCATAGGAACTGGGAATAATTTGTTTCAAGAAATTATCTTGTACCACAAAAAAAAAAAAAAAAAAGCACTTCCTGATCTCCTACCAAAATTTCCTGGTCAATGTTTCTATAGTTAAAACCTCCCATGATCACAAAATTTTTTGTACTGGCACACCCTACCAATTTTTTGAATCAGTGGTTCAGTCTGCTTAATGGTAAGGTTAGAAGGGCTATACAGGACACCAATAATGAGTTTCTTCTTCTTGGCTATAATCTCCCCCAAATAGATTCCGTGCTTTGACTACTTTCCTCTTCCTTAATCGAATTATTGGTAATATAATTTGCTGATGTGTAAATATATATTATATAAATATATATACATATACATATATATATATAAAAATATACATGTATATATATGTATATATATGCATATATATACATATATATGTATATATATATATATATATATATATATATATATATATTGACGAAAAGTGCTACTTCCCCCACTACTTCCTACCTTAACTTTGTAAAAAAAGTTTATATCTTTCTATCTAGATTGCCGGAAGGAAATATCTATTAGCCATATTGATCTAGTATTCAGTAATAGGTATGATATTAAATCTCTCTACGCATTCTTTATCTCTCAACAAAGCAATTTTATTCATTACGCTTCTGCTGTTTGTATAACAAATCCTTAGTGTATCCTCCTTCCACCTGTTGAAGTGATTCTTTTCATAGTCCCTCTCTGAGATGCTTCTATTATCTAAACTATGTGCCGGTATTTTCTTATATACTCTAAATAAATGAATAAATAAATAAATAAATGAATGAATAAATTAATAAATCAATGAATAAAATAAACAAATGAATAAAAGAAATAGATAAAAAATAAAAAATGCAGGATGCCTACTTCTTGCTCAAGGGATTCAAAAAGGAGCCAAAATTATCTGTGTGACAAGTGCACCCCGTCCCTTGGATATAGATAATTCTTACCGTAAAAGCGATCCCAGTTGTCGACATATGCCCTTCCATTGGTCTTATAATATTAGGAGGACCAATAGCTCTCAAATGCCACATGCCCCCAAATTTACGCCTCGGAATGATTCCACATACAATAGGAACCCCACTCTTATTCCTAATCTTCTCTAACGTATCCTGGAACGGCGCGAATAATTCCTCATTCCCTAACTTCCCTACATCATTCCCCCTGCACTTAAACAAACAATGGGCCTATCACCTTCCCTTACTATGCATTCTTCAATTCTATCTCTAATATCACCCATCCCTTCCCCTGGGAAACACACCTGAGTCCTATACTTCCTTACTTTGTCGAAAACGGCCCTATCTAAATACCTCACCTGGCTATCCCCTACAACCAAATTCTTACCTGTGGGCAGAGATCTAGCGTCTGTCATACCCTTCTTTTCTTGTGTGTCCTTCGTTTCTTCTTCTTTTAGACCCACGAGAACTTAAAAAGAGATTCTGTATTCAAGCGGGCTTGGAGTGGGCCTTCTATCTCTCCGTGTTTTCTTGGTCACCGTTTCCCACCTATGTTTTAATCAAGGATTGTCATCCTTATGTTGGGCCTTAGAGCGAAGAACTCAATTCTCCTCTATAAGGCCGGCAAAAGTCTTCTGTAAGGCTACAGTTCACTGGAACACAACCACTCGCCATCTTTGTTAGAAGGAGCTATCCTGTCTTGACCTTACCTGATTGACGCCAAGACCCTTACTGCTTGCGGAATGCCCTCTGAAGCCATAGGAACTTTAAGAGGAAAGTATTACACACACACACACACACACACACACACACACACACACACACACACACACACACACACACCACACACACACACACACACACACACACACACACACACCACACATATATATATTTATATATATATATGTATATATATGTATATATATATATATATATATATGCACAGACACACACGCACACGCACGCACACACACACACACACACACACACACACACACACACACACACACACACACACACACACACGCACACACACACACACACACACACACACACACACACACACACACACACACACACACACACACACACACACACACACACACACACACACACACACACACACACACACACACATATATATATATATATATATATATATACATACTCATCTTATCAACCACATTAACTCATTTCCCCTCTAACTCCTTGTAAACACGATCGATACTAACAGGATTATGTAGCTCCATGGAAATATATTCGGAAATTGAGACGCTGTCAGGCTGAGGACTCGAACTAAGCTGATTTGTAACAAATGGGCAGATATTTAACTTAGTCATCAAGAGGGATATAAATTAAACACAAATTCTTATATATATGCTCGAGTTACATACGTATACACGAACTTTGTACCCAAGCCTTCCCCACCATCATTAGCCGTTGGTAGTATGTACACAAGTAGATTTTTATTATCAAATACTGAATGGTCCCCAGTACACAGGTATTTACTTTATCAACCACATTATTTCCATTTTAATTCCCTGCATACACGATCAAGACTAACAGGAGTATATAGATCGAGGGAGGTATATTCGGAAACTAGGACGCTATCAGACTGAGGACCCGAACCTTGTCGATACGTAACAAATGGACAGTGGCTTAACTTGCTCAAGTTATATATGTATACATGATCTTCGTGTATACGTATATAAATCGAGCATACATATATAATAAACTGTACCTAACTTAAATCCCTCTTGATGGCGG
>NC_134784.1:43964128-43989128 GCF_046742065.1 Oratosquilla oratoria | reverse complement strand
GAACTTTTTATCCCTTTCCAACCAAGTAGGTATAGTTTGATTATTCTGTTCCGACTTACAGCAAGCAAATTTACTCAGGCGAAAGCCATCAAAGGTACAAACTATTTTAAATTATCCTTTTCTAGGTAAGTAGTTTTATAACTTTGCTCAGGCTAACACCGAATAATTCGGTTCACCTTTGGAGAATCCCCTCGTCCTCATCGGACTAACAACAACAACTATCTCTACAAACACTTTGCAATCAAATATGAGGTTTAAGGCTTTCGTTCTGATCAACACTAGATAATTTTGTTCAACTTTAAAGAAAACCCTAAAGGGATAATGAGCAGTCTTGGTAGTTCTGAGATTGTCGTTACTAAGTTCACGGGTTCGAATCGGTAGTTATTCACATCACCAAGGAATTAGATCGACCATCGCATAATCAATGACTGAAACGTATTTTCTTCAGAGGTGATTGTTCGACATGCTGTTCGAAGTCGTAAGATCTATTCAGATAGACACTTTAAAAACGTGATCTAATTTATTCTTATCTATTCATTATTTCATTCATCTATGTCTGGTCGGTTTCCTATTGTAATTGGTTTATTCATTATGTATTAATTATTCTAAACCAAGTACTTTTATGTACCAGAGGCCGTCTATCGATTTACACTACCAGTGTAATGGTGTGACGCATATACAAGAAAGTTGTGATATTGATGTGTCAGTAGAAGACAAAAGATATTCAGTGCGATGATGCCCCTAACAGATTTTATTCTTGGCTAACACCAAATTATTCTATACAAGCTAAGGCAGTACCTCGTTCTGATAGGCGGATAACTCAATTCATTCTCGAATTTCAACAGTCAACTGCACTCCTTAATTCGATTTTTAACTTCGATTTAAAAGTTAATCGTCAATCTCCAATCCTCCATTAAATCTTACCTCTTATATCCTTCCTTTGAATACAGGATTTGCCGTAACTAAATAAAATCGACTGTCGGCTGATAGAATGAGTATAAAGTAAACCGTGCGAAATAAGTAGTTTAATATTTGGTTGCTCATGAATAAAGTTACCTGCTGACTGAAATACATAAAAGGGTTAGAATATTACTTCATGGCACAACTTCATTTCCATGAATCATAGAATAGGTCACAATTTGAGTCATGATTGACGTCGTGAGTCCTCTTTACGTGAGTCTGCTCACAAACCTTGTGTCAGAGTTTTAATCGCAGCATAAGTCACTGTGGAACCTCGAGGCGTGTGAGTTAGGGTGAGTCATGTAGTGAGTTGTGGTGGACATAAATCCAAAGAAATGTCAGGAAGCGGAGTCAGGGAGTGATTCCAGGCGGATGTCACGGAATGAGTCACTTCAAGTCAACGAATTGGGCTTCAGACGCCCCACCTGCCAGACTGTTTATTCTTGCCACCGCCATCGTCGTCAAAGCCGCAAGCGAAGCCACCTCCTCCTCCACAACGTTATGGTACTTAACTCTTCCAGTTCGATGGCGCTCCTCCAACTGAATGGAATAGTCTGGAATGAAAATGAAACTTGCAAATGATGTTACCATGACGAAAGGTTATTTGAGATCAATTTACCTTTTTAGGATAATGACAAAACTCTCCCAGCTGCATTAGATCGTCTGGTGCCAGTAAGAATAAAGTCCGCAGAAAAATCCATCTCATCATGCTTAATTTGTTAAGTACGGTGACGATCTTCCTATGTGGTCACCAGAGAAGAGTAATGCATTGGCTCTCCTCCCCCGATCTGAAAAAATACTCTTGAGTTAAACGGTGCAAACCTTACAAAAGCTATTGCCGTAAGGGGTTAACGATTCCAATCAGATGACTCTTTGCAGATGATATTCTGGCTGATCCCAACAAAAATATAGAATTCGTTGATCCGACGAAAGCTCACAAAACAAGCTCTTTATATATCATAGTTTAGTTCACACTTTTATTTTTATATTTTATATAAATACACACGTCACATTAGGCATATTGCATTATGTAATATCAATGTATTTCCAGAATTGCTCATCTTATACAAATGAATACTCAGATTTTAATCATTATCAAAAGTATGCTTTATATGACTGGATACAAAGATATTTCTGTCTAACACAAGTTACATCCAATAATTTTTTTTTCCATTATATATTACATTTATACTAAATTAAGTTCCAAAATCTTTACCTATTTGTCCAATCTAGCATTTTCATAACATTTAGATTTATGTTCTCTCTCGGAATATCTTTAACAAGGAGGCTCTTAATATTGTTGGTTATTTTGAATACTATGTTCATATGAAATTATTAAAGGTATAAAGAGGTCTAGATTCTAATGAAAAGTGAAGTCTATAGGTCTTCGTTGCTAATTTGCCCTTTGTTAAGTGCATATGCTTACACTAAAATTTTGTGAGTTTTTGTGTCCTTTCTTATTGAGAGTGTGAACATTTGTCGAGTGAGTCTTTGTTTTGTGAGCTTATGCCTTAAGGCCATGAGGCCTTGTGAAGTATTGTCATGAATTTAGGATTGCACAAGTCAACAAAAGATTTGTCTAAAGAAAAAGAACAATGTTTTTCACGAATTTTTGCATTCTAAATCAAAGAATATTCTTAATTTTTTGTATTTTCCATAGTTTTTGTGCTCCCATACGCTCCTGCCATTTGATGCCATGACCAACGTACTCCACTTGTTGGTTCTGAGAAAATTGATCTGCTTACTTTGTATCATTATTATTTTGTATATCAACATCCTAAGCTGTCAAGGCTGGCAGTTGGTGAGGTAGGTCACTAGTTCTGGGTTGTGTAAGTCTGTTAATGGATAGGTAGATCTTGTCATTTGATACTTGTTCAGAACGTGTTATTGGGTCTGCATTTGACTGCATGGACAAAGGTCTGAGTCAGATATTCTGCATTTTTTCATGCTTGGTGCAAAACGACCAGCACCTGTTTGTAGCCTACTTAACTGTATTCGTGGTTTTCAGGGAAGATTGCTGCCTGGAGGATGAGGTGAGCAAGTGTCCATACACGATATTAGACTTCTGTTACCGAGTTCTCCATGAATAGGCGCAGATATTTCTTTGACTTAAACATGCTTGGAGCTTCTTTCTCAGTGATATCATGCAAGAGGTGGTTTTGGCTGACTAGTTTCTTTGGTACAACCGTCCACAGTTATCATTACGACGACCCTCTAGTGGTTGAATCCAGACAGGAATGATAGGTAACTCAGTGCGGTACAGCTAATGCAGCCTGATATAGGTCTCATTGCATCATGAAGGGGTATGTCAAGCCTATGAGTATGAGCACTCCGCGCCCATACAGGAGCATAGTACTCTGCTGAAGGGATGGGAGCTGTTTTAGGTCTACGTCGTCCACCTTGGGTAGTTTTTTGAACAAACGAAATCTGCAGCAAAAGTCAACCACAGTTTTTACTTTGCATATTAAGCTGGGGTTGATGAAGACTTTCGTCAAAGGCAAGGGATTAGTACATTCGAGAAAATAATTTCCCAACTTAAATGACGCTAAAATCAAGGATGGTATTTTTGTAGGACCACAGATTAGGGAACTCATGTGAGATCAGAGATTCGGCGAAGTGCTTGCTGATGTTGAAAAAAAAAGATGTATGGATATCATTGAAGAATCTTTGCGAAGACTTTTTAGAGAATCACAGATAAGCAAATTACTGTGGCATTGTGGAAGACCAACCGACTTCATACAAAAATCTAGGGTGCAATATGATGCTAAAAATCCACTTCTTGGAGTCTGACTTGGTGATAAACATGGCGAAAGGTTTCATCTGGAATTTTTGAACATAGAAACTCGGTACCAAGGAAAGTAGAGTTGATTACTGTTGGACACCAAGAAGAGACGTTCCAGCGGTCAAATATAGCAGAGAATCCAATATTACTGCGTTTAAAGATCAGTGAATTAGTAATATCATTCTGATATGTTCATAAAAAAATTCACATCACAGAAATAAGGTAGAGGTAGAAATAATTTGGAAGAAATTAAATGCTTAGTAGGTTTATGTGTAAGATTTCTGACAGAGGAAATATAACTTATGTAGTGTAAACTTTCACTTAGTACTGATCGAGTCACCTAACTTTCTTATTACTAGAAAGTCCACCAAGACTAAAGGCTTACTTAAGAATGATAAACGAGTTACATTTTTTCTCAGTCCCTTCCGTATTCCGTATTTTTCTTTTCATTCAGGCTGTTGACATATTATCTGATTTATCACAATGTCACCTCTTCGAGAGCAAAAGGTTTACTGTAACTCCTCCTGTAACGAATCGCATTTTTCTTTTGATCTTGGTAACCGAAAGACTAATTGATTCATACCCGTGGCAATAATCGATAACTCCTTCTATATAAAGTAGTATTTTTTCTTTAATTCTGGCAGACACGAAGTTATTTAATCCATCTTCATGGCAATCTCTCGATAGTAAAGATGTTTCAGATCTGGTATCGAAACATTTTACACAAGAACTGGCATCTTTCACACATTGCGAGAACTAATACAAACCTTGGTAAAATAAATACAAACGTTCTTAAAACATATGCGGATGTTTCCATAACAAGTGCAAACATTTTGTCAAATGCAAACGTTTTTAAAATAAAATTAAATATTTCTAAAACATCACTGAACGTTTGTTTCTTTTTTCTTTCTCTCCAGACAAATTTTCATTTCACACCTCCACACTTCAGTAACCAAGCGTGTAGCTTCCGGGGTGGGGCTCCGTAGCGCTTATGGGGGTTGGTCCATCTACAACTACATCATTTTAATTATTAATACGTAGCCCCAGCAAACCTAATTAACCCCTTTAGTCTGAATATGTGTCCTTAACAATAGATTTGATCGAGTCCGTGGTGTATATCATTTATATATACTATGAATAGAAGAACAACGAGAAGCTGAGAGAAGTGTGGGAGGTGATAAAGGATAGAGCAGAAGTAGGAGTGGAAGGGGAATGGAGGTGTTTCAAAGAGGAAGTGACAAGGTGTGCAAAAATGGTATGTGGAACAAGGAGGATGGGAGTGAATAGAAGGAAGGGTAGTGAGTGGTGGGATGATGAAGTGAAGAAGGTAGTAGAAAAGAAGAAGCAAATATTCACAGATTGGTTGCAAAGTAGGGCGAGAGAAAAATATGAGAAGTATAAAGAAAAAAAATAAAAGGAAAATAAAAGATAAACGAGGTAAAAAGGAAAGCAGATATAAAACGGGGGAAGTGTATGACAGAAAAAGTTGAAAGCAATAAAAGCATATTTCGGAGGGAAGTTAATAGAGGAAGAGGAGGTGAGTCAAGTAGAGAAGAAAATGTAAAAATTACAGATGGGCAGATATTAACAGAAGAGGGAGCGGTAAGGGGAAGATAGGTTAATCATTTTACAGAGATGTTGAATGTGGAGGAGGATAAGGAGGGATTGGTGGTAGTAGTGGGGGTGCTAATAAAATGACGGTGATGGAGGAGGAAAATAGAAAAAAAAAAGGATGAGATGCAAGTAGTCCTGAAAATGGTGAGAGCATGTAAGGCACTTGGGTTAGATGGGTGTCATGTGGAGTGTCTGACGAAGGGAGGTACAGTAATAGTGGACTGACCAGTGAGGTTGTTAAATGTATTTCTAAAGGAGGATAGGTTGCCAGAGGACTGGAGGGGTGCCTATATAGTTCTGCTTTATAAGGAAAAAAGACACAAATGTGGGTGCAGTAGTTTCAGAGGGATCAGTTTGAGAGTGTAGTTGGGAAGGCTTATGGGAGGGTTTTAATTGAGAGGATTAGGAGAGGAACAGAGCCAGAGGGAATAATTGATGAGGAACAATGTGGGTTTAGAAAATGTAGGGGTTGCGTGGATCAGATTATTGTGGTAAGGCAGATATGTAAGAAAGTTTTAGGAAAAGGTATTTTTTTGGGGCCTTTATGGATTTGGAAAAAGTTTGTGACAGGATAGAAAGGAAAGCAATGTGGGAGGTTTTGTCGAGTATATGGGATTTTTGAAAATTTGTTAAGGGCAGTCAAGAGTTTTTACGACAGTTGTAGAGCCTGTGTTAGAATTAGAAATATAGAGAGTAAGTGGTTTGAGGCAAAGGTAGGACTGAGTCAGGGATGTGTCATGTCGCCGTGGCTGTTCAATGTATACATAAATGGGGTGGTGCGGGAGGTAAAGGAGTGGTAATGGGCAGGGGACTAGAGATGGTTAAAGAAGATGGAGAGAGGTGGGAGGTGAGCCACTTGTTGTTTGCTGACGACACTGTGCTTGTGGCAGGGTTGGGGGCAGGGTTAAGGGAGTTAGTGACGGAGTTTGGGAGGGTGTGCGATAGGAGAAAGTGGACGGTTAATGTGGATAAAAATGAGGTGACGAGATTTACAAGGGGAGAGGATGGCAGTGAATTAGAAGTAAATTTTAAAAGAGTGAGGTTGGAGGAAGTAGATAACTTTAGGTATTTGGGATCGCATGTGGCAGGAAAAGGAGGAGTGGAGATAGAAGTAAATTGTAGATTTAGAGAAGCAAGGAAATGCCTTGGGAAGTGAAAAGTGTTATGAGAAATAGGCATCTGGGAATGGATGCAAAGAGGAGATTTTATGAAGGGATGAATGTGCCAACGGCTTTGTATGGGGCGGAGACATGGAATTTAAGAGAGGCAGAGAGGAAAAGTTTGTATGTGTTTGAGATAAACTGTCTGAGATGTATGATATGTGTTACTAGGTTGGATAGAGTGAGAAATAAGGAGGTGAGAAGGAGAGTGGGAGTAGGGACTGGGGAAGGAGAGGGTAGATAGGGCAGATGAAAGAGTATTGGGATGGTTTGGATACAGAGAGAATGTGTGAAGAAATATTAGTAAAAAAGATGTGGAAGGCAGAGGTGGATGGAGTGAACTTCAGGGGAAGACCGAGGATGATATGGGTGGATGGGGTGAAAGGGGCGTTGAGAAAGTGGGGAATGTCTGTTGGGCAAAGAAGGGAGAAGGTAGGAGATAGTGATTTGTGGAGCAAGGCTGTATATAGATGATATTGTTATGCAAAGAAATGAGTGGCAGGTGATGGGAGGTAGGGTATGCTTATTTGTGAATGATGTTTTGACACAGGCCGAGGGGATTTCTCCTAGTCTTCTCTTGTTCTGTGTGAGTGAACGGAGAGGTAAGTCACCGGTTAAGTGAAGTTGCCTTGCTGTGGGTGTACTGTGACTTGCTATATTACTTCTGACCCAGGGCAGTGGGAGGGATACAGGGATGACCCGTCATCCACGAGGACCTAAGATGAGAGGGAGGAAAGGGTTGTGGAGGGGAATGGAATGGGTGGGAGTAGGTACGTGCCTTTGACGTGGCTACCTCCCTTGTAAGAGGGAGGGGGGGTCTCTTGATATATAGATAGATGAATAGAAGTGGCCCAAGAACGAAACCCTGAGGAACTTTACTCGTAAAAATTTCCACCCAGTAGTTTTGCCATTTAGAACAACTCTGGATCTATGATCGCTTAACCAATTATGTTAGGCTTAATAGGTTACTACATATTCCGTTCAAAGCTAATTTAGCAAGTAATATTTCATGCGGGACGGTATCAAAAGGCTTCTCAAAATCCAAATTTATTAATTCTATATTGTCTCTTTTGTCATAATTTGAGATGAATTTGTTGTACTATTCAAGTAGGTTGGTCACGCAAGAACGTTTCCGTCTGAACTCATGCTGGCTATCATTTACTAAGCAGTTACTTTCTAAATAGTATTCGATAGCATCTCTGATAATAGTTTCTATCATTTTCCTAGGATTGAGGTTAAGGTTGTAGTCTTGTAGTTCATTTGCTTCTGTTTGTCACCCTTTATGAATATGGGAGCAACATTAGCAAACTTCTTTTCTCTTGGGACATCTCCAGATATGATTGATAAAAAATATCTAATAGAACGACAATCTCGTTTTTAATTTCTTGAAAATTCTTGGATGCCAACCGTCAGGACTTGGTGATATATATATATATATATATATATATATATATATGCAGAAAAAACCACTGGGAAATAAGAAGCTTAGTCCGAACGTTTTCGTCTATTTAAGACATTATCAAGGAATACACAGTTACAGAGACATAGGTGGATATATATATATATATACATAAAGTAATAGAAAAGCTAGGAACATGGGAAGGACACACAAAATGCTTCATAATCAGGTTGAGACGTATGTTTACTTTTAAGGACGTTTGGTCATATGACGTCACGTCACCCTGGCCTAGTAACACTTGGAGAATTTTTTACAATTTTATCAATAATAAAATCATCAAGTTTATATAATCCTAAACTTAAATTAATATTATGGTCAAAGGTGTGCTCAATGTGACTGGATTCGATAATGTTTCTTTCTAATAAAGATCTACAAGAAATTATTACATTAGAATCATCCCAGTCAATAGGATGGTTGTGGTCTCTTACATGAATAAAAAGGCCACTGGAACTTTGCCCACTCCTTACATTATATTTGTGCTGATTTATCCTAGTTTTTAAGTCTTTACCAGTTTGGCCGATATAAAATTTGTTACATTTAAGGCATGGAATAGAGTAAACACAACCCTCATTTACTTCAGGTGAATTTTTAATGAGCTTACTTTTTATAGTATTGTTATTTTTGAAAACCAAATTGATGTTGAATTGTTTGAGAATATTAGGCAGACCAACTAATTTCTCACTGTAAGGAGGAACCAAAAGGTTCTTTTAGTCAAATACTTTTCTTTCGTGTGAGGTGTTATGAAAGAAAAGTATTTGACAAAAAGAACGTGAATTAATGTCAGGAGTCCACTGCCCTTTAGATATATTGATGTTGGGGCATTCCTCAATTAATGCTGATTCAACTATTTTTCTCCTGAAACCGCAGTGGGATTTGAACACTAATCTGGCCTTACCACAGTCGAAAGAATGAATCTTATTTTTGACATGAAGAAATATGGCCGAATTTTCTTGCCCATACCTAATTGACCTTTTATGTTCTGCCAATCTAGTGTTCAAGTCTCTCTCTAGATCAAGTCCCACTGCGGTTTCAGGAGAAAAATAGTTGAATCAGCATTAATTGAGGAATGCCCCAACATTAATATATCTAAAGGGCAGTGGACTCCTGACATTATTTCACGCGCGGCAGTGAGTAGGCTGGTACGAAGCTTACAACCCCCCCTCACCTCACCCTCACCCTCCTCCGCCACCCCATTTTACCCCGCGCCTGAGTAATGCCATCTGTCCACGTTCCCTCTCTTTTCTGTGTTTCTGTAGCTTATAAGTCCCCTTTGTCCTCTGTCTTATGTACTTTCCTGAAGAGGGCTACAGTTGATAGCCGAAATATAGGAATCTTCTTTATTCGAAGTTTATTTTCTCCGACTGTGGGTTTCCTGTGTGTCATTTACAAATGTGCTACTACATTTCTGTTTAGAAATATATACATATATAAATATATATATATATATATTATATATATATATATATATATATATATAATACACACACACACACACACACACACACACACACACACACACACACACACACACACACACACACACACACACACACACACACACACACACACACACACACACACACACACACACACACACACACACACACACACACACACACACACACACACATAACGGTGTTCATGAAAATCTTGTAGTAAAATTCGGTACTGTTGGGGCTACCTTTTTCTGTAAATTTCCGAAGGGCGAACGAGTTAAATTTTTGCTTGATGATGGAGTCTTATGTCTTTTTGGGAATATTCATTAATTATTGACTAACGGCAAAGTGTCTCGTGAGTAACAAAATAAACTTTGGGAATCTTATAATTACCCTGGATTGAAGTCACTGCACTCTGATCAGAAGTATTGAGAAAATTTTCATACAAGTTAAACGTTTTTACTGTTATGAACATATATAGCTATAGATACAGAGATGGACAGATCGATACGCAGAGAGAATGTGTGATATCTAGATTTTGCAACAGAAACGCTCCCAATTATCTTTTGTGTAATATGGGCGAAGATTTGTATTTGTGTGTGTGTGTGTGTGTGTGTGTGTGTGTGTGTGTGCGTGCGTGCATGTGTGTGTGTGTGTGTGTGTGTGTGTGTGTGTGTGTGTGTGTGTGTGTGTGTGCTTGTGTGTGCAGATATGTATGTGTCTTTGTGCATGTAGACGTGTGTGTGTATGTCTACGTGTGTTCGTGTGTATGGGTATGTATATTCATGTGTGCGCGTGTATTATGCGTGCGTTCGTGTGTCTGTGTATGAATACTCTTGTGTGTGCGCGTGTTTATGCGTGTGTTTGAGTATTCATTCATGTGCGTGCGCGTGTTTACAGTATTGTTTTGTGCACAAGTGTTAATGCGTGTGCCTGTGTATGTGTATGTGTGTGTGTGTGTGTGTGTGTGTGTATGCTCGCGCGTTTGTGTCTGCGTTGTGCAAATATGCACGCATATGTGATTCTACACTGTGTGCTTTTGTGTTCACGTCTGCTTGTATACATACATTCGTCATGTATGTGTAGTCGTGTGTGCATACACGTCTGTTCGCGCATGTGCGTACGCCTGTCCGTGCTTGCCTGGTCATTGCAGCTGCAAAGCTCGCTCGTCACGACTTCTGGACGGTCCACTATTGAATGACGTGGTACGGTGAACTTTTCGTTCTTCTGACTCTCTTCACAACTTCCTTATTTAATTTTTCCTTTGCTCCTCTTCCACCTCTTTCTCTTCTCTTTCTCCTCTTCTTCATCCTCGCCCTCATTCTGTATTGCATTTTTTGTCTTTTTTATCTCCTCATCTTCCTCTTAAATTTTCAGTATATATCTTACTTTCTCGTTTTACTTCTATTTAATTCTATTCTAATTTGGTCCTTTATTTTCATCATACATGTCTTGTTCTCACTTTCTTGCTTATCAGCATCTTTTTGGCTTCTCATATCTCCCTTCTTCCTTCCCGTTTGGTCTATGCAAAAAAAAAAAAAAAAAAAAAAAAAAAAAAAAAAAAACCGGAGGGAGATCGCACGTGACAATTCTGCGAATGAGACGCGGCAGAGAACCATCTCCTTGTCACTGGTTTTCAAAGTCCATCAGTACCATCAACTTGATATCAAGGTGGAGACCCCAGGTGCTGGCGCTCGGTTACCTCATTGTATCCAAACTATTCTTACCATGTCCTAACACATTTTCCAATAAACAGAGGTAACGACCAGTGACAACTCCTGCTAAAAGATGACACAAACAGTTATACATTCACTTTTTTTTTTTTTTTTTTTTTTTTAGATAGTAAGGCCCAAGTATCATTACCGGCTATACTTGGGATACATATTTCCGGTCGGAAAAAAAAATGAGGAAGCAAGTGACTGATAGATTTATTCCTATTCATTCTCCAAATGTTATTTTCTCTTCATTGTGTGATTTGCTCCTCAGTCCTTCCGCATGTTCTTCCAGACTCAATGAATAATTCTCCCAAAATCGTATGCACCATTTTCTGTGCGGTGGGAACCTAGGATCCTTCATATTTTATTTGGTTATCTCTATGACCTTTGTAGTTCCTGTCCCTTCACCTCATTTATTTTTTACTCAGTGGTGAGTCATCATTCTACCATAAATTAACACTTCTTATTTACATACATTTATCTTTTCTATTTCTTTAATAGTCATAACTGCACATATCATACATTGTTGCCATATCCTCTTGTTTCATATAATCATAATTTCTGTTTATTACATCTTCTTACTGTAGACATTAATTACGCGTTCTTCCCCTCACAGATTACCAACCGGTGTCCGCGGACCTTTTATGTGCTGCGCATCGCTGGCAAAGTAGTCGGCGTCGCCTTCGTCATGGCCATCGCCAACAGTGGCGCCAAAGACACCGCAGATTACGTCATCGCCACCGTCGCCACAACCAACACCTTTTGTTTGCCACTTCTTTCCGTTAGACCGACAGTGTCCACCTGTTGGGATCGAAGGCGTTGCATGTGCAGTATTCGAGAGCTTTCAATGCCTCCTTTACGAATTCGATTTCTATCCTCCTCCTTACCTCACATTCCTTAAAGTCTAAACCGTTCTCCTGAAGTCTTCATTACACCACCCACGTGTAACCCCAATCTCCCATATCTTACAGCCACCCCTCTCCCTTCAGAAAAAAAAATCAATTACAGGAATACTGGTGATAGGAGTGAAGGGGTGGGAGAGTAGGAGGTCTTGCGCCTCGGTGGCAGATGCTCCTTTGTTTCTTGATGTGACGCCACACCGCGCATGGTTGCCAACCTTGCGCTCGGAACGCGCGGCTGCGGCCGGGCGCTCTCCAAACACGCGCCATTGTCTCGGGGCCCGCGCTGCACGCCCGCACGGGCGGACACTGTTGACCGAGGGGGAGGTCGTGTAAACGCAGCGATCGGTTGATGGTACAGCTGATGACGGAGACGCAGAAGGTGGTTGGAAAAGGAGGATGCTTGTGACTTCAAGGACTTTTTGAGGATGAGTATGGGTGTGGTTATGAAAGGCGCTGAAGCGAAACTGCGATGATAGGAGAGGTGAGAGGGGAAAAATTAGAATTGCACAAGGGGATAAGGAACGAAGTGTGTATATAATTTGGAGAAACACCACTAAAGTTGGTTGAAACCACTAATGAGAATTGTGTTTTGTCGCCGATAACCAATGTTTCTATCCTTGTAAATAATATTGCGCAGAAAATATGGAAACGGCAAAGAAAATATTTAAAGAAGGCAGCTGAAAGGCGGGATAGAAAGAGTTATAATTATCAGCAGTAATCTTTGAGTGGAGATTAATCTTCAATCATGGGAGGATATTATGTGACTGGTCACGGATAGAATGGAGTCCATCCCTTAAACGAGAGGTTTCCATCAACTGAATAAGATCTCCTGGCGACCGAGATGGGGTTTGAGAATTTAACAGGGACCTTTACTGGAGACATTTAGGCATACTGTACATCTGAAAGAGAGACATGTAGTCCACTCTTCCATGATTTTATCATCCATTATTTTTTCCAATGAAGTATGCAATTCTTTCTGACTTCATTGTTTTCATAGAATAAATAGAAATAAAATAGAGAAAGAACAATAACAACATAGGAACAACAACATTACTACAATACAATATGGGAAGGAACACCAACTTGGGGGGAGGATTTGATAAATAATATGTAATTCTTTAAGAAACCTTTTAACGAGCAGAATGCATTACTGCAACTAAACAATATCTAACAATATAAAAAAATAGAGATCCTACTATTCGACAAATAGTCTCGAAAACATTGTAAAACATTGTTTACAGTATAATGGAATCCCTCACTAGTTGCTTAAACACGTGTTCTCGAAAACATTGTAGCCTCGTATTTAATGTTTGCTATGTAATGCCAGCGTTATCCGTTGTACAAAAGTCTAAATCAAATAAGATGACCACTAAAGCACAAAGCGTAATCAATAATGTCCTTTATCCTGTGAAGATAGATAAAATAAAAGAATGGTGATTACATGTCTTGTGTCCCGTCCAGTCCCACGATGCCCAATCTCACAAAAAACGAGTTCAAGCCTATTATTCTTTTTTTCAAGTGAGCACGTCTATTACGTATTCATGTCCTTTCGAATCTTCTTTGTATACGTCATACATAACTACGTCTCCAGGACCTACTCACACTGCACCATAGGTTTCCAACATTATTTATACGGCATTCAACATTGATACTACATAATGCAGATCTACTTCCCTCTCTTTCTTAAGTATCATTACTACATTATCTATGCATCGCTAAGACAACGCTACTGTAATTCATCCACGACATCACTGCTATCAATTACAGTGTTATTATATAAAAAACTAATATATTGTAATATTAGAACTAGAAGTCAAATAACTGGATTACTAAAACGTTTACGAATGCTAGCATAGTACCACAAAGTCACAACAACAGTATCACAAAAAAAAAACATTCCAAATGTATTACGCAATTTCAACATTAATGTAGTTTTTAACAATAAGAACACTGTAAGACAATTGGTCATAAATAATTCTGTCAATAGTGATAGAGCGCGTATGTGCAAAATACCTTGTAAATCATGTAATCAGTTTTATGTCGCTCAGACTACTAAAACACTTAAAACACGAATCAATCAACACAAGAAATACATTAGAGAGGGAAACCAATCTAGCGGCATATTCAACCACATAAACCATTTTGACCATCCAGTTGACTGAGATAACGCTAAACTCATCACATACAACAATAACATCACAGAAAGAAAATTGATTGAATGCAGTTTGATCAAATCTAGTAAGAGAATAAATGTTAATCTCCATCAAGGTTTGTACAAATTAGATAATTATATTTGCCATGAAATTTAAAAATTATTTAGATTGTAATATAACAGTTATGAGCAATTGTCCCATACTTTTTGGTTACCAAGACGGTATCAAATGTCACGTGTACTTCTTCCACTACCTCTCAGAATTGCCTCATCACCATATCTCACTCAGTCATATATTCTGTACCTTGTTTCTTCATTTTATAGTTCCTTCTTTCTATCAGCACTGAAGATGTAATTATACGAAAGCGCTCTGCTTCGTTAGTCTATTTTTCCTACTGGTTACTTACGCATATATATATATATATATATATATATATTATATATATAAGTATGTATATATTTATTTAATTGCATTTTTTTTTTATAAATAATATGTACGTAATTTAAGGGTGTACTCGGTGGTTATGAGTTACAGTGATAAAGTTGGGATGGAAAAGAATATAATAATTATAAGATAAATAAATAAATGAATATATATATATATATATATATATATATATATATACACATATATATATATATGTATATATATATATATATACTATATATATATATGTATATATGATATATATATGTATAAATATATGTATATACATATATATATATACATATATATATATATATATACATACATATATATATATATATATATATATATATATATATATATATATACTGTATATATATATGCGACTAAATAACAAAAAACACGTGGTTCACAATAAGTGTAATAAAACCAATTGGGAAATAAAATGAAAGGTGACCAAACGTTTTCGTCTATTTATTTTCCAAGTGATTTTATATATATATATATATATATATATATATATATATATATATATATATATATACATACATACATAATATAAATATTTATTTATATATATGTATATTTATATATATATGTATATATATATATATATATATATATATACATACAGATATGTCATAATTGAATAGATAGATAGAGAAATCGTTTAAGTTATCAAACAAGCAATTGATACAAATAAATGCTTATAAATGGTCACAATGTGAATAACTAATACTTGGTTGACATCCCCTTTGCTTTTTTCAATACAAAGACCCTTCTAGGCATGCTACTGATTAGTTCACGAATATCATCTTGAGGGGTTTCTTACAATGTTTCCCGTAGTAATCCTATGAATTCGGGCTTTGAAGATGGCTTCCTGTTCTTTTTGCGAAGTTGTCGGTCTGATGTGCCCCAGAGGTGTTCAATAGGGTTCATATACGGGGACTAACTTGGCCATGAAAGTTTTCTGATCCCATTTTGGCTCAACTAATTTTGTATTGCTTGAGCAGTGGGACAAGGAGCTCCTTCTTCCATAAATAGGAAGACATTTTTACTCATTCTACCACTGGAGAATATTGGAATGAGTCCTTCCTTTAATATAGAAACATATTTGCCTGAATTGATGTTTCCACGACACTCCACGAGCTCTGATCGGCCATCACTTCAAATTGCACCCCACACCATTATTGAAATGCCCCCATGTTTCACTGTTGGCTGCAGTCTTTTGAGGTCAAACTCTTGACTACAGAGTCTCCAGACCCACACTCTTCCACTGTCAGAAAATAATGCGAATCATGACTCATCAGAGAAAATGACAGTGCTCCAAAAAGCCACAGGTCTCTCCACCATCTCAACAGCCCAATCCTTTCTGCGCTTGATATTGGCTGGACGAAGGAGTGGTTTCCTTCTTGCAGCTCTGCCATAGTAACCCAGCTTGTGGAGATACCTGACAGCTGTTCTGGGACTGACATCAGCTTATGTTGCTATGTCAGAGGCCTTGCAACGTGGATCCTCTTCGACATTTCTTTTGACAAGACGCAAGGTTCTTTCTGAGGGCCCGGAACGACCTGAATGAGTTTTTGTGCCCTTCTTGCCCTCTCTGGTGAATTGTACGATCACTCTATTAATAGTGGAAAGGGGTACTGACAGATTTTCAGATATTTTGCGTTGACTAAGTCCAACTTCATGTTGACCCACAATACGACCTCGCTGAAATTCAGATAGGTCTACCGTTCCTTTGGTTCGTGGCATGCTTGATTGATCTTGTATGTAATCTAAAACATAAATCTAGGTAAATATAGCATATTAGATAAATTTGAATAACATTAAGCATTAAGTAAGAGCAGAAATGCATTTTTCTTGGTGTCTATTCAGTTTTGTCATGTCTGTATGCATACAGCTTAGAAGTCTTATTCTGCCCCTACGTAGTTGAAAAACTTCAACAAGCAAACTTTATACTTTTATTAAAGGTTTCATCCTCACATGGTGTTTACTCTGACCACATTGTTAAAACTATCTTGATTAATATTCTAAATTATTTTCTTTAAGGACTGTTTTACTACTAAGCGACCAGACAATTTTATTTTGTTTAGTTCTATGTTTTTGTGGGTTAAAAGAACTTACAAATGTATAATCAATATAATTAGTTGATAAGCACCGTTATGAAGATTAAAAATAGAATCTATGTTTCGATCTCAACGACTACCAGTAACCACTACATACCCTAGCTAAGTACACTGGACGGTGGTGATGGTTTCAGCTACACCAACCGTCTCCTGGGGTGAGCTCTTCACCTTCCCAGACATAAGAAGATGCAACGTCATTGGAGTTCCTTCCATTCCAATCTATCCAATTAAGACCAGTAAAGGGATAATGAAAGATTATTCTTGCATGTCGTCTATATCGGCCTTTTAGTCCTTCGTAGGCCCGGTAAGTTGAAAGGAAAAGTGAGTAGGGATAGATGCCACCTTTCTTTTTCTTTTTAATTTAATTTCGTTCCTATTTCTCTTCTATTTTATTATGATTTCATTTGAGCCAATTTTTTCGTTTTCTTTACTTTATCTTATTCTGGCTTACTTTATCTTATTTTGTTTTTACTTCATTCTATACTGTTTGCTTCTATTTTACTGTTCTCTGTGCCGCAAAGTATGTTCGGTTTCTTCATCTCTTGACCACAAGGACTCGTTTGGTTTCAAACTACCTCAGTCACTGCCTCTTGCCCTAGTAGTCAGACTATATCAAACAACAATAGTTATTTTGATAACAATTAAGCGCGTCCTGAAGAACTCTCTTCACATCTCCTCGAGTGTCTCACCTTGTCTGTCTTGTCTGTCTTACCTACATTATCTTTTAACACTTTCAAATCAAGAAGTCTCTCCAAGGTGAATGAAATAATTTGTCACTGTTCCTAACAAAATGATTAAGGCAGCCACTGAGTTTCAATTTAGATTTCAATCAGGCTTTCGTTTCTTTTTTCTCTTAACTCTTTCACATTCATTATCGTTTCTTTTACTTAACCCTCGCCTCATCTTGTGGCGTGGGTATGGATGATCTTTCATCTATGAGGTAATGAGATGGGATGGGCGATGAATGGCTTGTTGATGGATGTGTGATGAGTGGTTGGTTATGGTTTGATTTAGCCACTCCTGTTACAAAGGATAAAAGGCCCTTTGTCCTTCTTCCTCTACATATTTTCCCAATTCCTCATTCACACCTCTTCTTCTCTCCCTTCTTCTTTCCTCTCCTTTCCTCTGTTTGATACTTTCTCTTTCCCTTCAACTCCAAACCACGGACGCGTATCACCAGTTGAGTAGAATCGTCTGGCGTTTCTCAAAGTAGAATACCTGAAATACAGAAACAAAAACTCAAACGAGCGTTCCCGTCCTAGAAAAGCTCATTAATATATCTTTAATCCCTTCACAACAATGATGTTTTCTCATTCGGAAAAAAAAATTGTTCGTTGTTAGGAAGGATAACATCTATGAAGAGTCTCATCTTTTCTATTTTTGTTGTATATTCCCTGCTTTATTCATGAAATATTAAATAATCAACTAATTGATAGATTAATTTGTAGCCTTCTTTAAAGAATGTTGTAAAAGCTAAAATGCTGGTACAAACTACCGTTTGGACACAAAGATCTCTTAATTAGAATCCTGGTCTCATACCGGGAACTGAATGCCAGCCCACGGGATTACACCCCATGGTAGCAGTGAGGAAAGTTAGAGTTGTTATTATTTCAGTCATCCTAGCTGCCTTTTATTTTGACCACCATCAGGATTTTTCAATCAACATTCTGAGACCTTTTCGGTAGAGAAGAGTTTAACAATAATTCTGTTTATTTCTTTCAATCTTGGAGGCAGATTGTAAATTTCATCATATTTATCTTTTTATTTTTATCATAACATTTAGTTTAATTCAGTTTAAGGAAGAATCTGATCTGGGATCAAAAGGTTGTTTTCTACCTGTTACATTGTGTGTATGTGTGTGTGTGTGTGTGTGTGTGTGTGTGTGTGTGTGTGTGTGTGTGTGTGTGTGTGTGTGCGTGTGTGCACGTGTGTGGGTGTGTGAGGTTAGTCTGGAGGTCGCAAGCAATGTCAGGGGTCTCGAAGAGCTGTACAATACCCTAACTGGTAGGCTTCTGATTAGCCAACGAAAATTTATATATATATATATATATATATATATATATATATATATATATATATATATGATGAATGGTTTAGACAGATGAGAGACTGGGTGGAGGAAGAATAAGCGAAGATGGGCTGGAACTTTTATTGCTTATACGTTTCGACCGACTCGGTCTTCTTCAGTAAGCTGTCTACAAACAGTTGGACCACATATTTATACATCCGAGGATGGGAACAAGGACAGGTCACCCCGCCGGCTGTCTGGGGATTCCCTTTCCCGTATCAAGCATACGTTTCCCAATTGTATTTATAATTAATCTACTTGTTGCCTCTGACAAACAAACAAAACCTTCCCTGTCATTGATGTTTTCATAATAATTAATGTAGGCAGCTTCAACAGTCTTCCTCATGTCTCTCCTTAATCCCGTGTGTAGAACCTCGACTCCATCCCAGTGGGGCAAATGTCCAGACCGATCAGCATGTTGGACGAGTGAGTTAGAAGTCCTGTGTGACCTCAAGTCTCTTTTGTGCTCAGCTACGCGTTTCTCGACGCCTCGACCTGACTCACCGTAATATGAAGATGAACAACTACCGCAAGGAATGCGATAGATGGTACTGAGGGCGTTTTGGGACAGTCCTTTTATATTCTTGGTCTTGACCATTTTTCCAATTTTGGAATTGGACGTCCTTGCTATTTTTATCCCACTCTTCCCAAGAAATCTGTCTATGCCTTCAGTTTTTTCTAGAGTTAGGAACCGAAATATACCGTACCTTATTATCCTCGGACGACTGGACATTTGGTCTCATGAAAATGTTCCTAGCCACTCCTTTCAGCTTTTTAATCATTCCCCCTGGATATTTTAATTTCTTAAAGGCATTAGTTATGTAGGCTAATTCATCTTCTAAAAATTCCTCACTGCAAATCCTAAAAGCTCTGAGGAAGAAGCCTATGAGCACGCCGGTCTTCACTCGCTCGCTGTGTCCTGAGAAGTAGTGCACAAAGTCATCTCTGTTGGTAGGTTTTCGGTACACTGAGAATCTTACTCCTTCATCCCTCCTGTGCACCAACGTGTCAAGGAATGGTAACTTATGGTCGTCTTCCATCTCCACAGTGAATTGAATATCTTTATGGACTCTATTGAGTCTACCTAGCTTATGTCCAATGTCGATATTCTCCGGCACTATCACAATAACGTCGTCCACATACCTTAGCCACGTGGTGCCTCTACCCATGATCCTTCTATATTCGTCTTCCTCCAACGTTTCCATAAAAAGACAGGCTAGCACCGCAGAAAGAGGACTTCCCATGGCGAGACCTCTGTGTTGTTTATATTCCTTACCATTGAACGTAAATACACCGAATTTTACACATAGGGATATAAGTTTAACATAATCACTCCTGGGAACTGGTAATTCGTCATTACTAAGACTGTCTATGACTCTCTTGGCGGCAACTAACGCCTCCTCCACGTCGACATTTGTGAATAAGGCCTTCACATCATAACTAGCTAACTTCTTACCATGGAAATCTAAATCGTTCAGCCTGCGGATGAGGTCACGTTGGTGCACAGGAGGGATGAAGGAGTAAGATTCTCAGTGTACCGAAAACCTACCAACAGAGATGACTTTGTGCACTACTTCTCAGGACACAGCGAGCGAGTGAAGACCGGCGTGCTCATAGGCTTCTTCCTCAGAGCTTTTAGGATTTGCAGTGAGGAATTTTTAGAAGATGAATTAGCCTACATAACTAATGCCTTTAAGAAATTAAAATATCCAGGGGGAATGATTAAAAAGCTGAAAGGAGTGGCTAGGAACATTTTCATGAGACCAAATGTCCAGTCGTCCGAGGATAATAAGGTACGGTATATTTCGGTTCCTAACTCTAGAAAAACTGAAGGCATAGACAGATTTCTTGGGAAGAGTGGGATAAAAATAGCAAGGACGTCCAATTCCAAAATTGGAAAAATGGTCAAGACCAAGAATATAAAAGGACTGTCCCAAAACGCCCTCAGTACCATCTATCGCATTCCTTGCGGTAGTTGTTCATCTTCATATTACGGTGAGTCAGGTCGAGGCGTCGAGAAACGCGTAGCTGAGCACAAAAGAGACTTGAGGTCACACAGGACTTCTAACTCACTCGTCCAACATGCTGATCGGTCTGGACATTTGCCCCACTGGGATGGAGTCGAGGTTCTACACACGGGATTAAGGAGAGACATGAGGAAGACTGTTGAAGCTGCCTACATTAATTATTATGAAAACATCAATGACAGGGAAGGTTTAGTTTGTTTGTCAGAGGCAACAAGTAGATTAATTATAAATACAATTGGGAAACGTATGCTTGATACGGGAAAGGGAATCCCCAGACAGCCGGCGGGGTGACCTGTCCTTGTTCCCATCCTCGGATGTATAAATATGTGGTCCAACTGTTTGTAGACAGCTTACTGAAGAAGACCGAGTCGGTCGAAACGTATAAGAAATAAAATTTCCATCCATTATTAGCTTATTCTTACTCCACCCAGTCTCTCATATGCATATATATATATATATATATATACATATGTATATATGTGTATATATATATTATACATATATATACACATACATATATATGGAAATAAACTCTCCTACGGGGATATGAACCCTCGTCTGAGCAGCTTGCTTCTAATGAGACGAAGACCGTACCGTCACGCTACTGTGACCCTACAAAACGGAACGACTTAATTTACGGATTAATCGTTCCGAAGAGGGCACTTACGTGAAGCGTGGTATGTACTGTATTTCATCAAATCCTTTATGCAGCCTAGTCTTCCGACAAGTGTTTGTGTTAATATGACATTTGGAAATAAACTCTCCCACTGGGATTCGAACCCTCGCCTGAGCGGCTTGCTTCTTATAAGACGAAGACCATACCGTCACGCTACCGTGACCCCACAAAACGGAACGACTTAGTTCACGGACTGATCGTTCCGCCGAGGTCACTTACGTGAAGCGTGGTATGTGCTGTATTTCATCAAGATCTTTATGCAGTAGGAGAGTTTATTTCCAAATGTCATAATGACACAAACACTTGTCGGAAGACTAGCCTGCATAAAGGATTTGATGAAATACAGTACATACCACGCTTCACGTAAGTGCCCTCGGCGGAACGATTAGTCCGTGAACTAAGTCGTTCCGTTTTGTAGGGTCACGGTAGCGTGACGGTACGGTCTTCGTCTTATAAGAAGCAAGCCGCTCAGGCGAGGGTTCGAATCCCAGTAGGAGAGTTTATTTCCAAATGTCATAATGACACAAACACTTGTCGGAAGACTAGCCTGCATAAAGGATTTGATGAAATACAGTACATACCACGTTTCACGTAAGTGCCCTCTTCGGAACGATTAGTCCGTGAATTAAGTCGTTCCGTTTTGTAGGGTCACGGTAGCGTGACGGTGTGGTCTTCGTCTTATAAGAAGCAATCGCTCAGGCGAGGGTTCGAATCCCAGTAGTAGAGTTTATTTCCAAATGTCATAATGACAAACACTTGTCGGAAGACTAGCCTGCATAAAGGATTTGATGAAATACAGTACAAACCACGCTTCACGTAAGTGCCCTCTTCGGAACGATTAGTCCGTGAATTAAGTCGTTCCGTTTTGTAGGGTCACAGTAGCGTGACGGTGCGGTCTTCGTCTTATAAGAAGCAAGCCGCTCAGGCGAGGGTTCGAATCCCAGTAGTAGAGTTTATTTCCAAATGTCATAATGACACAAACACTTGTCGGAAGACTAGCCTGCATAAAGGTTTTGATGAAATACAGTGCATACCACGTTTCACGTAAGTGCCCTCTTCGTAAAGATTAATCCGTAAACTAAGTCGTTCCGTTTTGTAGGGTCACAGTAGCGTGACGGTACGGTCTTTGTCTTATAAGAAGCAAGCTGCTCAGGCGAGGGTTCGAATTCCAGTAAGAGAGCTTATTTCCAGGGAAAATATAGTGAGGCACAATCTAATCCATAACTCACAGCATTTGCCAATGGTAGGCCATTTACACTTATGCCTACAAGGTGGCAGGAAACAATGATAGTTATGATATTATATAACTCCACTTTAGCAAAGCGTTCGACAAGGTGCCAAACCAGAGATTACTAAGTAAAATCAAGGCTCATTATATAGGAGGAAGAGTGTTTGAAGGGATTAGAGCATGGATTAGTGACAGAAAACAGCGGGTCGCCATTAACGGTGTAAAATCCAAATAGGCTCGTGTTACTAGTGTAGCTTTCCATGGCTCGGTTTTGGGTCCCCTATTGTTCATTATGTATATAAACGACTTTGATATTGGTATTGATAGTGGTGTTAGTAAGTTTGTGGATGACAATGAAATAGAACGCCATATTAGGTCCGGGTAAGATGCAGGGATATTACAGGAGGTAATATTGATAAATTATTTGTATGGTCTATGAAATGTCAAAAGGACTGTAATATCTCAAAGTGTAGTATGCTAAAAGTAGGCTTATGCAGCCCAGCTAACAGGTATAGCTTAGATAACACCATGTTAAAGAAAACATGATATGAAAAGGACTTAAGAGTACTAGTGAGTCCAGACCTGAAATCCAGGAAACAATGCATCAGTGCCAAGAATAGGGCTAATAGCGCATCAAGTTTTATTGCTGGGATGGTTACAAAAAAAAAAAAAAAAAATGCAGAGGTGGTCATTGAAATCTACCTGGTGATAGTTAGATCCATTCTTGACTATAGTGTAAATTTTTGGTCTAAGTCCTATAGAATAGATATTAATTCACTAGAATCATTATCATTCCTTTCTCAACCTCTCTTCTCCAGCAAAGCAACTTCCTCCTCCTTCTCCTCTTCCTTATCCTCCTCCTCTTCCTCCTCCTCCTTTTCTAAACCCTGCTTTTCGTGCTCTCCTCCCCTTCCTCCCCAAGCACACACTTCACACAAACTCTACGACCGCTCTCTCAATATCACCACTTGCATACACCACGTTCATACGCTCTAACATGGCGAGAGGAGGAGGAAGAGGAGGAGGAGGAAAAGAAAGAGGAAAAAAGAAAAAGAAGAGAAAAAAAGTCGAATGAAGAAATAAGATAAAGAAGGAGGAGGAAGAAGAGGAGGATAATGAGAAAGGAAGAAAAAGAAGAGGATGCGAAAGAAGAGTAAAGGAGAAGAAAGAAAAGGAGGTAAAGGATGAGGATGATTAGTAGGAAGAGGAGAGGGAGGAGGAGCAGGAGGAGAACGAATATTATGATGATAAGGAGAGGAGAAGCACAAGGGATAGTAGGAGAAAGATGAGGAAGAGGAGAAGAAGGGGAAAATAAGTATAATGATAAGAAGAAGAGTAGGAGGAGGAGGGAGGGATAAGGATACGGATGAAAAGATGGAGGAGGAAAAGAAGGGGGAGGAAGAAGAGGAGGAAGAGGAGGTAGAGAAGGGAAGAATAATAAAAATGATAAGAAAGAGGAGGAGGAGGAGGAGAAAGTGGAGGACGAGGAGAAGAAACGGAATGATTAGATAAAAGAAAAATAGTAAAAAGGCTAATAATAAGGAATAGAAGAAGCAAATGGATGAATAAGAGAAATTGGCAATAAAGTAGGAAAAAGAAAAGAAGAAAAAGAAAAAGGAGAAAGTAGGGACGGAGGTGAAAGAGAAGGAGAAAGAAAAGAGGGAGGAGCAGGATGAGGAAGGGAAAGAAGAATAAGGAAAAAGAGAGGGAAGAGGCGACGGACGTAAAAGAGAAGAAGACTGAAAAGAGGGAGGAACAGGAGCAGGAAAAAAAAAAGAAAACTTAGAAATAGAAAATGAAAAAGGAGTATGAGGAGAAGAAGAAGGAGAAGGGAAAGAAGTAAAAGAAGAAGGAGAAAAAATATGAAGACGAAGGAAAATAAGGAGAAGAAGAGGAAAATAAAAGATAAAAAAAGAAGAAGAAGGAGAAGACGAAAGAGTAGGAGTAGAAGAAGGAGAAGATGGAAAAGAAGGAGAAAAAAGAGAAGGAGAAGGAGAAGAAAGAGAAGAAGGAGAAGAAGAAGAACAAGTGGAAGGAGTAGAAGGGGAAGAATGACAAAAAGGAAAGGAAGGAGAAGAAGGAGAAGAAAAAATAAAGGGAGAAGAAAAAGAAGAAGGAAGAGAAGAAGGAGAAGGAAAAGAGGGAGAGGAACACAGAAGGAACACAAAGGAACAAATGAACACAAAGGAAGAACAAACAACAGCAGGCCTACTGGCCCTAACGAGGCTGTTTGTGTTTACTATACTAAGCTACAGTTAAGAAAAC
>NC_134784.1:43954128-43956628 GCF_046742065.1 Oratosquilla oratoria | reverse complement strand
TTTTCCTTTCGTTCTGGTTACCTCCACGCTATCTTATCCTAGGTGGCACTCCCTCAGTAGAGAAAGGAGTATAGCTTATCTTGAGTAGCCTGTCCCTCACCAGAGGGTACTTTTTCTTAACTCTGGCCACCGCATTTCATTTTTGTTTGCCTTCATGGCACACCGTCGGTATAGAGAATGTAAAGAATATAGCGTAAGTGGAGAGTCCCTTTGATTGTGGGCGAATGAATAAATAAGTTACCATTAGATATGTATTCGTGAGCCATGTCGAAGTTATACTGCTGGGTTCCAAATCTGACGACAGAACTTGTATTTACCCTGTCTTCTAACAGATGGTGGTTTCATTGCTGCAGTCATACAATAACTCAAACTTGCATGCTAATTAGTGTTTGAGTTAGATTATGTAGAAATATATCCACTCTTATGAGGCGCCATTCATTATGACAAAAATATACAGCTAGGCTGTCGACAAAGTTTGTAATCCTGCTCTGCAACCCAGAACTCACTACTAGCAAGCAGAATCTTGCTTTCGTTCAATAAGTTTAGCTTAAGTCGAATAATCATTCAAAATGAGCTCCAGACTTAATGATGGGCACACTGTAACCTGTTTTGAAAGTTTATATACATAAAAAATCATATACTAACATCTGATCTCTAGACTTTGGAAAGTTCGAAGTGATAAACTTAATTTATCAGAATGACTCGTAGGTTTAAATATTGCTCATAATCAAGTATATTGTAGTTATCATTATTTTGACATAGAATTAACTTTCCTTTATCAGATGAGAATGTTTTGCACATCAGGTGAATAATAAAGAATGTACAAACCTACTTAAGTATTAGCATAGCAAGGACGCCTCTTTGCTAAATAAGTCGTCTGAAACAAGGCAGAATATGCCTTAGTGTGCAGGAAATTCGTCACAAAGGCCGTTCAAGGATTACTCAAGAACCTTTCTACACAGTCTGATGGTGTTTTATTTGGTTGATGACAAACAACATTATGTGGTTTTAGCAAACTTGTCTGGGCTTTCGTGGCATGAACTGGCAAAAATAATTTCAAGTAGGACTAAAGTTTTTTAACAGAACATTTTTATGACTAACATCAAGAATATAATTCTTATTACCATTGTTAACATTATATAATAATAATCATTATTATTGTTACTGTTATCATTATGATTACTATCATTATTATTAGTGCTATTACTAATTGTCGTCGTCGTTATCATTATCATTATCATTATCATTATCATCATTGTTATTATTATTATTATCATTGTTATTATTGTCTTTATTAATATCATTAACATTCTTATTATTATCATCATTATTATTACTATCGGGAATAGTGCTTGAACTCAAGCGGGCCAATTTATACATTACAAAGTAGAGAGAGAAAGGCACACGGCAACGTGACGTGTCTTGCCGGAACACCAGTCAATGCCGCCTGCCGGTGTTCCGGCAAGACACGTCGTCGGCAAGATGGTGTGGGGGTGTGGGGGTGTCACCGATTTAATGAAATGGCCTTGCTGTGGATGTGCTGTGTCTTTCTATATTGCCTTTGACGCTGAGCAGTGGACGAGATGCAGGGATGATGCGTCATCCAGCGGGAGCTAATATAAGGGGGAGGGAAAGGGGGTGAATGGGAGTGGAGTATATGGGGATGGAATGGGTGGGAGTGGATTTTATGCCTTTGATTTTTGGCTACCTCCCTGGTAAGAGGAACAAGAGGTTAGTGTACACACGCATACACACACACACACACACACACACACACACACACACACACACACACACACACACACACACACACACACACACACACACACACACGCACACACACACACACACACACACACACACACAGACACACACACACGCGCACACACACACACACACACACACACACACACACACACACACACACACACACACACACACACACACACACACACACACATTTATTTATGAGTGTATGTGTATATATATATATATATATAATATATAAATAGATAAACAAATACATATATACATACACACACACACACACACACACACACACACACACAAACACACACCAACACACACACACACACACACCACAACAAAAACACACATATCCCACACCACACACATACACACACACACACACACACACACACACACACACACACACACACACACACACACACACACCACACACACACAAACACACACACACACACACACAAACACACACACACACACACACAACACACACACACACACACACACACACACACACACACACACACACACACACACACACACACACACACACTCACATAGTATATATATACATATATATATATATATATATATATACATATATATATACATATATATACGTATATATATATATATATATATATATATACGTATACATATATATATATATATACATATACATATATATATACATATACATATATATATACATATACATATATACACATATATA
>NC_134784.1:43936628-43944128 GCF_046742065.1 Oratosquilla oratoria | reverse complement strand
CATACCAAATGTTTGAGTAAAAAAGTTTTCCATTAAATTCAAACTTAGAGTCTAAGACAGATACATTGATTAACCTATTAATCGTAGGAGCAGGGAGTGTACAGTCATGTTTCTTTAATTCTTTTTCTAGAAATCCTAACAAATCCTAAAAACCGGACTCGGGTGAATAAAACTTTTAATATCGAAACTAACCAACTTAAAATCAAATGTGATATTATGTCCAAGCAGCTTTTCGGTTTAAGTCAACATTATCTTTGATATGAGAGTGGGAAATTGTCCCCAACAAGAGGACTAAGAAGAGACACTAACCATTTTGACAACTTATATGTGCAAGACCCAATAGAACAAGTAATGGCCTAACTGGATTATTAACTTTATGTGTTTTAATTAGACCATACATGTATGGAAGCAATTTGTATATGGAGTTTTTTTGAAAGAGAGTTATTACCCCAAACATTCTTCCAATTAATGCAGTTTGGTACAGGTTATGTTGACGACATATTATGCATTTGGCCTAATGATCAATATTTGGATACTTTTTTGTCAGATTTAAATAATTTGGTGCATTCCATTAAATTCACAGTAGAGGTTTGAAGAAAATACTATGTTACCATTTTTAGATGTAAATATTTACCGATGTGGAAGATATTTTAAATTTGACGTTTACAGGAAGCCCGACCAATGTCCTCATCGTACATTTATTTTTACTCTTATCACAGTCAAAAATCCAAGCTAGTCAGTTTTTTCTTCTTCAATGTTCCTGAGAGCTTATGGGGGGGGAGAATTTGTTCCCCTGAGTTCTTGGATCAAGAAAGTACAATTCATCTATGACATTGGAGAAAATGTTAAAATATCCAAAACATCTTATTGATAAAACAAAAATCAAAGCTAGGAAATGTTTTCTTATACGAAGTACGTCGCAGGTCAAACCATTTAATTATAAAAAATATGCTAACAATTCCGTACCACGAAAATTTAATCCATCTTCCCTAGCATTTTTGAAAAATTTGGTATCCAGATAGTATTCAAAAATAATAACAACATTAAGAGTCTGTTAATTAAAAATTCCCCAAGAAGTAAAGAAGGATGTATTTATAATATCCCATGTAAAAATTGTGATTTTAATTTATATAGGCCAAACAGGCAAAGGCTTAGAAAAAAAAGAATAGGCCAACATAAATATAGTATTAGAACGGGGCAAGTGTCCAGTGGATTATTTGTCCCACCAAAGGGATTATGGTCATAATATTGACTGGGGAAATTCTAAAATAATTACTTCTTTTGTAATAATATTATAGAAAGAAATATTATTGAATCTTGTTTTTATAAAAAGAAATTTTGGAAAATAACATGAACTTGAGTTTGGGTTTATTTAAATTGGACAATTTTATTATTGACAAAATTGTGTGTGATAAAATGTAACATTGGGACCTCTCCGAGTATCCTTGTGTCTTCTTATGTATTTATTGTTTCTTTCTGAATTGCTTTTTTGTACCTTCCTTGAAAATGTCTAAATAGACGAAAACGTTCGGTATCTGTGTTTTCAAATTCCCGTGGTTTCGGCAAAAATTTTTATCACGGTGGTTTCTGCAAATATATTTTATCACGTGTGTTTTGTGATTTCTTTGCATATATATATATATATATATATATATATATATATATATGTATATATATATATATATCTATATATATATATGTATATATATATATATATATATATATATATATTCACGCAAACTCTACCTGTCCTAAACCCACACTCTTCCTCACCAAGTACTCCCTCTGTTCCCCTCCTAATCCTTTCAATCAAAACCCTCCCATAAGCCTTCCCAACTACACTCAACAAATTGATAGCTCTGAGGCTATTACATTTACACTTCTTCCCTTTTCCCTTGTAAAGCGGAACTATACAGGCACTTCTCCAGTCCTCCGGTACGCTATCCTCTTTTAGACGAACATTAAACATCCTCTCCAGCAAGTCCACCATCACTGTACCTCCATTTTTTAGACACTGCATGACACCCATCAGACCCAGGTGCCTTACATGCTCTTATAATTTTAATAACTGTTTTCACCTCATCCTTTTTTACTTCTCCTCCATTTTCCTCATTCATCACTGCCATTTTCTTAGCGCTTCCCACTGCAAGTACCTTTTTATATTTACCAAATTCCCTAAAATACTCTGCCCATCTTCCTCTTACTGTCGTCTCTTCCATTATCATCTCTCCATCTGCACCTTTTACCTTTTCTTCTCTACTTGATTCACTTCCTCTTCATCTCTTAATTTCCTTCCAAAACATATTTTTAATACTTTACAAAAATTCTGTCATACTCTTACCCCATTTCACATCTGCTCCTTTTTGCCTCCTTTATCCTCTTTACTTCTATTCTCTTTTCTTTGTACATCTCATATGATCCTTTCGTCCTATTTTGCAACCAATCTGTGAATGCTCGTTTCATCTCTTCTACAACCTTCTTTGCTTCATCACCCCACTAATCACTACCCTTCCTTCTATTTTCTCCTGTCTTCCTTGTTCCACACACCGTCTTTGCACACCTTGTGACTCCCTCCTTGAAACGTCCCCATTCCTCCTCCACTTCTAGTTCTACTTTATCCTTCACTCCCTCCTACTCTTCTCTCAGCTTCTTGTACTCCTCCTCCTTTTTTTTCATTTAAGCATTTTACTCTAAGCACCTCCCTACCTTCTGTCCTTTTCCTCTTTCTCCCTCTATCCTCTACTTTCAAATTAACTTCTACCGAAAAATGATTTGATATTCCCTCACCCTCCCCTAAGAACATGTACCTCCAAAACTTTTTCTACTTTTCTTCTGATTACTACTATATAGTCCATTAAACCCATATCTACCACCCTTCCATCCACTACCCTAAACATTGTATTTGCTATCCTCAACTCTGAAGACACATCTCCACCATTAACTCTCCACTACAATTTTTTTCTGGCACTTCACACTTCCCAACAACTCCGTCTATTGGTTTGTCTCCTACCCTAGCATTGAGATCTCCCAATACCACTACATTGACATTTTTCCCTGAATCTTCTATGCACTCATTTAAACGTATTCAAAAAGCCTTCCTCTCCTCTACACTCTTCTCATTACCAGGCCCATATGCATTTACAAAGACCCACATCTTCCCAGTTTCACCTTCATCCACATAAACCTTGAAGAAACCTCCTTCCACTCCACCACACATTTACCTATCTTTTCACTTACTAGTATATACACACCTTCTCTCCCTTGTCCTCTCTTCACTCCTTACAGCATATATATATATATATATATATATATATATATATATATATATATATATGTCTATATATGTATATGTCTATATATATGCATATGTATACATGCATATATATATATATATATATATATATATATATATATATATATATATATATATAGGTATGTACACACACACACACACACACACACACACACACACACGCACACACACACACACACACACACACACACACACACACACACACACACACACACACACACACACATATATACACACATACACACACACACACACACACACACACACACACACACACACACACACACACATATATATATATATATATATATATATATATATATATATATGTATATATAGATGTATATATAGCAATAACATAGTATGTTATTCTACTTGGAAAAAGACCAGTCAATCCAATGATTACTTGCAATAATGTAATCATCTAATACTGTTAAACTATACTATACTATATAGTACTGTCTTCCATAGTATATCATTCTGCTTAGAAAAAGGCTAGTTAGTCCAATGATAATTTTTGAAAAAGGTAAATATTTAGCACCATCACTAAATCTGGGCATAAAATAATAGTATCTTTCAATCATTTTAATGTGGGTCATACCACATATTATACAAGTAAAAAGTAAGTCCAATAAAGAAGATTTTAGGGCAAGAATCACTACATGAACCTTTTTCTAGTGGTCAATGTTTTCAACTGTACCTAATTTTTCTCACTCGCTAAATTAAGCCCCGGTGGAATTGTATTTGTTCCTTCAGAGAAAGAAGCCTCTCAGAGAAAACAAGCTCGACAAGACGATGATGCGGTCCTAGTTTTGGGTGAGGAGCTCCCAGAGGGGTTCTTCAAGGAGCTTCCCTCCAGAAAGGTCTTCATTGAGCCATCGGACCCAGTGGATGATGAATATATCTATCGCAGGAGAATGAAATTTGTGTGAAACATAGACTGCCCATTACAAGCTGAAATAGGAATGAACTGATCACTATACAACAATATCATTACTGTTGACAACTTATACATCTTTTCTAGTTGCCACAAAGCTGTGTTCTCGTATAATAATCAATTAGTGTCAGTCGCAAGAAGCCGTTGCAATTAAACCTAGGTCCTTGTGAATACAAGGCCAATTTGAAACTTTAAGCGATCAATCTCTATTTCTATAAACGAACCTGAATTATCCCCATCCTCCCTCCACAACTCTTTTATCCATATATCTCTTTTGGTCTAGTAAACTACTTTACAAAATTTTATCACTATCCTTTGAATTTAGTTAATTATCTATGTATGTTCCATCTGATTTCACTACCACAAAACCTTTTGTCTACTTCCTGCTAATCTGCCTCATCTTTTCTAAAACCACACATAACAAATTTTCTTTCTACCCCTTATCCAAAGCAATCTATCTAATTTTCTACTTCAAGAGGATTCGATCCATCCATATTCGTATCTATCCCTCAACAGTAATCCTTCTCAGCCGTCTATTTTCTGACACATTTCTTAATATAAAGAAGGAACCAACACCACTAGAACTGGATCTACAACATTTAGAAAATACTCTTTGCCTCAGGTAGACTATAAACCCCTTCTGATCGGGTGTTACTTACGTTTTATTTTAGCTGCTACCAGGCTCTTTCATTGATCTCTGTAACAGCCCTTGGTAAGATAAGGGATATAGTTGATCTTCTACCCCTAAGCCTCTTCCCGCCATCCACGCATTCGACTAGCTCCTTATCTTAGAATTACCTAGCATCTCCCAGTACTTCATTAAAGTCAACTCTCTCAGAATATTGCAAAAGAGTAATCATCTGAGTACCCAATCTCTAGCTTAAATTAGTGCCCATCCACGTACCCGACCACTGTACACCCTCGCATACTTTATCCAAGTCCAATCAACCAGACTCCCGGAATAGATAATCCATTAAAATGCACTTTCTAGGCATTCCGAGACCCTGTCGATTTCTCCACCCCCCAACACCCACTCACCCAGACCAACCGTAACCAGCCTAGAATCACTCTCCCCTCCCATACTGAAAAGGACCCCGACGGGCAAAACAAAGGCCTTTCATTGATCACCATGGTTGCATGTTGCATGAGCCCGGGGACCACTTGCTGCATCTGAACACACAAGCTCCAAAGGACGCCTTCGCAAGGGAAAAATTGAAGTGAGAGGGAGGGGATAGAGAGAAGGAGGGGAAAGGGAAAGGATGAAATAAGGGGATGGGGAAGGTTTGGGTGAAAAAAAAAGAGAAGAAAAAAGAATAAAATCAGAACGATAAGAAAAATTAGAAGCTGGATCAGAAGTAGACAAAGAGAGAAAAAGGAGGAGGAAGAGAAAGAAGAAGAAGAAAAAAGGTGCAGGTACAAAAAAAAAATAAAAAAAGAGAGGAAGAGTAGGAGAATGAGGATGAGAATGATTATTATTATGGCTATGATTATAATTATGAGAATGATTATTATTATGACTATGATTATAATTATGATTATGATTATGATTACGATTATGATTATGATTATGATTATGATTATGATTATGATTATGATTATGATTATGATTATGATTATGATTATTATGATTGTGATTATGATTATGATTATGATTATGATTATGGTTATGGTTATGGATGACTATGATTATGATTATGATTATGAGTATGAGTATGAGTATGAGTATGAGTATGAATATGAATATGATTATTAATATGAGTAATGGCATAAATATATGAGTATTAGCATGAGTATGAGTATAAACATTAGCATAAGTATGAGCATAAGTACGAATATGAGTATAAATATGAGTATGAATATGCTTATGAATATGAGTATTAGAAAGAGCATGAGGATAAGGATGAGAATGACGTTAAAAATAAGCATGAGAATAAGGATGACGTAGGATGAGGAAGAAGAGAGGAAGGAGTTCCGTAAGAGAAATGGGAGAAGGAAGAGGGGGAGGAGCAGCAACAGGAAGAGGAAGAGGAATTAAAGTAGAAGGAACAAGTGAATAGAGAGAAACGGCTAAGGAGGAAGAAAAGAAGGAGAAAAATAAGAACCAGGAGGAGAAAAAAGTGAAAAAGGAAGGCGATGGAGAAAAAGAGGCTTTGGGAGAGAAGGTGGATGGGAAGAAAACAGATCAGTAATAGGAAATACAGGTGAAAGGAAGAGGCAGGGGAGGATGAAAAGGAGAAGCAGAAGATGAAAACAGAAGAGAAAAAATGAAGACAAAGAAGAAAGAAGACGAAAAAATCAAAAGAAAAAACAGGGAGAGGAAGAGGAAGATGAGGAGAAAAAATGGAGGAAAAGAAAAGAGGAAGAGGAGGGAGGAGTGGCACATGTATTTGGAAAATAGGGAAAAGAACGAGAACGGGGAGGATTAAGAGGTATATAAGAAGGAAGAGGAGAAAGAACAAGAGAGAAAAAGAGAGAAGTGGAGTGAGGAAGTAGAAGAGAAGGAAAAGACACAGATACACACACACACACACACACACACACACACACACACACACACACACACACACACACACACACACACACACACACACACACACACACACACACACACACACACACACACACACACACACACACACACACACACACACACACACACACACACACACACACACACACACACACACACACACACACACACGCACATACACATACACATACACACACACACACACACACACACACACACATATACGCATACACACACGCACACACACACACACACACACACACACACACACACACACACACACACACACACACACACACACACACACACACACACACACACACACACACACACACACACACACACACACACACCACAGAGAGAGAGAGAGAGAGAGAGAGAGAGAGAGAGAGAGAGAGAGAGAGAGAGAGAGAGAGAGAGAGAGAGAGAGAGAGAGAGAGAGAGAGAGAGAGAGAGAGAGAGAGAGAGAGAGAGAGAGAGAGAGTAAATAATTATTAAGTAACACGATTTTTATCTTTGACAAGCAAGTGTTATTTTCCAACTCTTTTTATTACAAAAAAAAAAAATAATAATAATTCTTCCACCCGTCAAATTTTATTTTTGTGGCTTTTAGAATAATTTTTCCCCAAAGTAGGTAAATTTCACTATTTTCACAATTTTTGGACAGAAAACAAGAAAAATTACTTCAAATGACACAAAAAGTTATTTAAAAACTTCTGA
>NC_134784.1:43906628-43929128 GCF_046742065.1 Oratosquilla oratoria | reverse complement strand
TCATAACAGTCCCTTCTTGTTGGTGAGTACAAAATCCGTATGTTTCCGGAAAGGCAATATCCGAACTATGGCTATGATTTTAATTTTGTAGGTAGATACTCTAGAGTTAGGTTAAGATATGTTAGAAGCTAGTAAGGTTAGGTTGAAGTAGGTTAGGCTACATTAGGTTAGGTTAGGTTAGGTCAAGTTTGTTAGGTTAAGTTAGGTTAGCATAAATTAAGTTAAGTTACATTGGACTAGGTTGGGTCAGGTTACGTTAGGTTAAATTAGGTTAGGTTAGGCAAAGTCAAGTTAAGTTTGGCTAGGTTAGGTTAGGTGAAGTTAGTTTAGGTTAGGTTAGAGTAAGTTAGTTTAGGTTAGGTTAACTTAGGTTAGGCTAGATTAGGTTAGGTGATGTTAGGTTAGGTGAGGTGAGGTAATTTTAGGATAGTTTAGGTTAAGTTAGGTTAGGTTAGTTTAGGTTAGGTTAGGTTAGGCTAGGTTAGGTTTAGGTTAGATTTAGGTTAGGTCAGGTTTAGGTTTAGGTTAGGTTAGGTTAAATTAGTCCAGGTTAGCTTAAGTTAGGTTAGTTTAGGTTTAGGTTAGGTTAGGTTAGGTTAGGTTAGGTTAGGTTAGATTAGATTAGGTTAGGTTAGGCTACGTTAGGTTAGGTTAGGCTAGGTTTAGGTTAGGCCTAGGTTAGGTTAGGTCAGGCCAGGGTTAGGTTTAGGTTTAGGTTAGGTTAGATTAGGTTAGGTTAGGTTAGGTTAGGTTAAGTTAGGTTAGGTTTAGGTTAGGTTAAGTTAGGTTAGGTTTAGGTTAGGTTTAGGTTAGGTTTAGGTTAGGTTTAGGTTAGGTTTAGGTTAGGTTATATGGGAAAGTTAATATGACAATTCTAATGAAGGAATAGTTGGAAAATGAAAATAGTTGGACAGCATCAAAACTTTTGCTGACACATTTCAGGGCCTATAGGTTCGACATCCTCAGCAATTCCCCTACCGTAACTCTCTTATCCATTCCCATGGAAACTCTAATCCACCTTTTCTGAGTCCTGTATTATTTCAGGTCGCCAGTCATTCTGGCAACACGGCCCAACCCCATACTCTCCAGTGTCTCCCGTAACGCCACACCACTCTTTGACTTTGTGCGCTCTCTAACACATTCCTCGGCAGCTTTCAAATTTCATGTTTAAAGTGTCTAACAGTTTTTCAGGGTCCTAAAGTAAGCCAATTACCTCAAACCGATTACAGATTCCTACCGCATACTCCTGGGCACATGCATCATCCCTGAGTTTCTCCAGATGAAATCCAGGTGGGTTACATCTCAGGATTCTCTTGGATTTGACACACAGTCTGGGTGCTGCGACCACAAGTCTATGATTGATTCCAAAGGCCTTAGCACTTTGATAAACGCTGCAGTTCTGTTGGATCTTCCAACAAGTGATTACAAGTATGTGATCGATCTCCTCGGCCACTCCTCCGGTATTATTCTACCAAGTCCTTCGGTGTGGCTCTCATCTTTGGATCCAAGAACCACCAGTCCTCAGCCTTCTTGACTTTACAAAGTTTAGAAGACACAACCGTTGATGTTCCTGGCTTCAAAACAATGGGAGCCTTAGATACTTTATAGCCAACTCTGTCGGTGCAAGTAATCACATTGAAGTCCCCCAAAACAATAAGTGTGTCTTGTGGCGGGCACTGGTCAACCAAAGATTAACGTTTGGCATCAAACATGTCCTTCATTTCAAGGTTATATCCCTCAGTAGGAACATATACTGCATATACTGCAATAAGTCTAAGGTATGCTTCAGGCTTACCAGAATTATGCTTTCATCAACTGGAGTAACTTTTATAACTGCATGCTTTAGTCAACTAGATATGCCTATAGCTACTCCCTCGAAGTGGATTCCATCGGTTCGGCTCGACCAAAAGTTGGTGTAACTTTCGTTACTGATATTGCCTCTGGTTGGTCTGTTCACTTCACAGAGAGCCACGAGCCATTATATTTAATCTAAGCTTCCTGAACTCCGTCGTTAAAAAGAATCGTCGGTGGTCCTGGGAAAGAGAAAGAACGTTCAAGGCACTCACACGCAGAGCCCGCTGAAGGTTTACCCCGGGCCTTGTTCGACGTGTTTGTGCCTCATTTGCAACATCCCTGCACCCCGTATAGAGGGGTGCCGAGTGTTCGAACCAGATCCGAGCTCCCAGGGGCTAGGCCAAAGCTCAGGTCCCTGCAGGCTTGGGTTGATCCCAGACTCCCAGAAGGTTGAGCTAAAGCCGATTCCGAATGTTCTACCTGAGTCCAGATGTCCAGAGGCCATCCTTAATTCCTTCGGGAAGGTGACGTAATTTACAAATTTAATCCGAATATCGGATGATTTTGTTCATCTGATGGGTGTCACCGTATTGGAGGGATAATAACTGTCGTGATTAACTGATTAACTTGTTTATATATGTGTGTACGCATGCACGTTTTATGTGGATGTGTGTGTGTGTGTGTGTGTGTGCGTGCATACGTACATCTGTGTGTGTGTACATGTGTGTGTGTGTACATCTGTGTGTGTGTATGTGTGTGTGTGTGTGTATGCATGTGTGTATGTGTCTGTGTGTATGCGTCTGTTTGCCAAAATTCATATCACTTGTAATATAAGTTCATAAGGTCTCGTTTCTGTGTGTCCATGTATCTAACTGCCTTGAGGCTATTCATATTGTCCACATGGATTGTTTCTTCTAATTTGTTCCACAAATTGTTACATATATGTATAAACTTATATTTCGTAATACCCTTCATATTATCTTTTTCTACTTTTACCGTTCTATTCACAATTTAAAAATAATTCGTATTGCCTCGTTCTCTTTACTCTTCTAGTGTGGACAATCCCAGTTTATCTAATCTCTCCTCATAATTATGTCCTGTCTGCCAGTAAAGGGATCTATTTTTCTCTCTTTGTGTTTACTTTGTATGTCTCATATATTCATTTTTTTGTGATTGTTGAACACACCACCACTGTATCATCACCATCAATTAAATGAAGTCTCAATGTTATGTTCTTTAACAACTTATATGCCTCCTATTGCTCCACAATGTAAACTCCCAGATCCTTTTCTTCTTTTGATTTTGTGATTATTTCATCTTCGATGATGTAACTTTAAGAAGGTCTCTTCTTGTTTTTGCCCATTTCCAAACATTTGCATTTCTATGCGTTAGATTTCATTTTCCACTTTGGCTCCATTAGTAAACCTTATCCAGGTCTTCCAGTAGCCATTTATAATCTTTTTCATTTATCATTCTTTTCATGATTTTGTGGGTGAGAAGTGTAGTGGAGAGTGCATGATATCCCAAAATTAACCAACTATTTGGGATTATCATTATGATTATCATTTATCTTATATTATCTGTTTTTGTTTTTGTTATCATTTGTCTGTTTGATTCTCATTTATTATTAGTTATATGCTAATTTATTATTATTTACTATATACCTGTTTGTTTGTTATTTAACTATACCTATGCATTGATTTATGTATTTTATTTGTTATTTACATTATTATAGTTTTTATTTATTCATTTATTATCATTATGATTCTTTTTTCGCATCCGACCTAGATATGGACCAAAAGCTCTCCTGTCGGCATGCTCCGCCTTTGTAATCCTTTGTAATCCTTTGATTAAAAAGTTGTACAATTGAGTCCCCTTAGAAGCTCTCACCTATACATACTTTTCACCTTCTTCACGGGTGCTCTACAGACCATAACACCAGAAAACTCATCTTCACTGAAGATCTAATATTGATATTCCAGCACCATAACCAACGAATAACAGCAAAGAAAACCCAAACATAGGTAAATTAGAATAGTGGTGAAGATAAAGTAGAATGGAAGCCTTCCCACAGAAATTATGAGTTGTGATACTCATCCCAGACAACCATGAATCAATGAAATATCTAACAATAAAATGGAGTGATAAAATCTTCTTATTAGACAAAAGCCAAAAGTTTTGAGTCTTGATTTTAATACTCACTTATTCTTTAGACCAAACATCTACTTATTTTCTCGGCATTTCCACTTCGTCTACTTTTTTTTTTTTACCACCATCATCAATCCTTCAAGTTGTTATCTTCTATCCTTTCACCTTATAGTGCATTTTCCTTCTCACATTTGAATATGGGCAAAACACATTATATATAGTACTTTCTTACATGATTCAGTCAATGATTTCTACTCTTACTGATGTCAGTCCATCTGCATTAGCGTACGCTTCTTTCAATCTCTTCATTTCATTACTTCTCTTTCCTTTTCTTCTGGATATTCAATAATATGTCCTTCACTCTCAATCAAAACTCTGTTATCTTCCATTTTTCAAAACATTCTTGAATTTGTCTTTGCTTGATAGTTTTTATTTCAGAGAGAGAGAGAGAGAGAGAGAGAGAGAGAGAGAGAGAGAGAGAGAGAGAGAGAGAGAGAGAGAGAGAGAGAGAGAGAGAGAGAGAGAGGAGAGAGAGAGAGGAGAGAGAGAGGAGAGAGAGAGAGAGAGAGAGAGAGAGGAGAGAGAGAGAGGAGAGAGAGAGAGTAGAGAGATAGAGGAGAGAGAGAGAGGAGAGAGAGAGAAGAGAGAGAGAGGAAAGAGAGAGAGGAGAGAGAGAGAGAGAGAGAGGAGAGGAAGAGAGAGAAGAGAGAGGGGAGGGGGAGAGAGAGGAGAGAGAGAGAGAGAGAGAGAGAGAGAGAGGGAGAGAAGAGAGAGAGAGAGAGAAGGAGAGAGAGAGAGAGAGAGAGAGAGAGAGAGAGAGAGAGAGAGAGAGAGAGAGAGAGAGAGAGAGAGGGGAGAGAGGAGAGAGAGAGAGGAGAGAGAGAGGGGAAGAGAGAGAGAGAGGGAGGGGAAGAGAGAGAGAGAGAGAGAGAGAGAGAGAGAGAGAGAGAGAGAGAGAGAGAGAGAGAGAGAGAGAGAGAGAGAGAGAGAGAGAGAGGAGAGAGAGAGAGAGAGAGGAGAGAGAGAAGAGAGAGAGGAGAGAGAGAGAGAGAGAGAGAGAGAGAGAGAGAGAGAGAGAGGAGAGAGAGAGAGGAGAGAGAGAGAGAGAGAGAGAGAGAGAGAGGAGAGAGAGAGAGAGAGAGAGAGAGAGTGAGGAGAGAGAGAGAGAGAGAGAGAGAGAGAGAGGAGAGAGAGAGGGGAAGAGAGAGAGAGAGAGAGAGAGAGAGAGAGAAAGTGAGGAGAGAGAGAGAGAAAGTGAGGAGAGAGAGAGAAAGTGAGGAGAGAGAGAGAAAGTGAGGAGAGAGAGAAAGTGAGGAGAGAGAGAGAGAGAAAGTGAGGAGAGAGAGAGAAAGTGAGGAGAGAGAGAGAGAGAGAGAGGAGAGAGAGAGAGAGAGAGAGAGAGAGAGAGAGAGAGAGAGAGAGAGAGAGAGAGAGGAGAGAGAGAGAGAGAGAGAGAGATAAAGTCTCTTTTGGACTACAAATGTTTAAGAACACCTGGAATAAGCCTTGTCTTTATCCAGCCAGTTTCGACCCTACCCGACCCGACCCGACCCGACCCGACCTCATCCGCCTCGAGGCTTGACCTCGCTTTCCCTCTCCCCTGCCTTCCCCTAAAACCGTTCAAAAGATACACAGCGCCATATCTGCCAAATGCGACCACTTCCTTCCCTTCCCTCCACCGTGTAATGTTCTCTCTCTGCATGTTCGGGGTCAAAGTTGTTTTATGGGAACGAAATCATTCTCCCTTGATACCCAATTTACATCGGCTCCCCCACGCAAATATGTTTAAAAATCATCAGAGTTAATTAAAAATAGAGGAAGAACCCCCCTCATTCGCCCACAAGGCTCTCCCCCATACATCTCTCCCTCATTCCCCACCCCCCACACCTCAACGGCTCACCCTCACCCTCACACACGCGGTGGTTGGTGCCGGTCAACATCTGCGACTTCTCTCTCTGGGTGGTGGCGCAAACCCACCTGTTCAGAATTGGAGTAAAACAACTGGTAAACTAGGGAATATCCTTTATACTCGCTTTCCGGTTTCGGAAAGTGCTGTTAACTCTATAGGAATGGAAACGGGGCGATCTACGCCTAGAGTTTATAGATTTCAAGACAAACAAATGACTGAGCTCTGTGAAAAAGAAACATATCTAACTTAACCACCATGTCATAATTATGTCATTTTACTTAATCGTATGTACTTTATCGATCATAATATCAACATGAACTTCCGTGCCAAGTGGTCTAATGAATAAGATCAACTGGCTGGCGTTTACATCTCCTTTACACTTGCTTCAGCCACTATCGAATCCTGACATGAACAGCAAAGCGCTGAAGCCTAGAGCCTTACAGTGACTAACCCCAGCGTCACGTAGTGTTTGGACAATCCCTCTCGATCTCCGTGCAGAAGGAGGGGGGAAGGACGGTTCCTGATTTTTATCACAACGGCAGATGAGGCATGTCTTGTGGTTATCTTGAAATGATACTCTAATGGACGTCATTTGCCTTACAGCATACATGTAATTCGCATTTCGGTCTTCTCCTGTCTATGTACAGCGTCTGAAGAGGAGTGATTGGGGTCTAATCGCTGGTTGGAACGGACGCACGTGCTTCAGTGTGACGTGCTGCGTGACATATGATGTGCGTGATGCCAGATGTGGTGTCACGTACGAAGGATTAAGTGCGGGGCCGTGTTTGTGTGTGTGACGTCACGTCCGGAAAATTCCGCGTGACGAGGTCAGTGTCACGTCCAACGCCGGGGAGGGATTGGTAGTGACGTCACGGGGAGTGGGAGGGGCTTAGGGATGTGTCGTCATGGTAGGGAGGGGCATAGGGCGATGGACCTTGTACGTCATGATTGACGTGAACGAATTGGCTACATAGGAAAAAAATCTCAAAAACATGAAGCTTCAAATCCTACAGACTACATGGCAAAAATGTAATACACATCTTTTGCAGTCCATATCTTAAAGGATTTAGTGAAACCCCTGCGGACCAGAGCCACGTAGTGCTTTTATTTTATACAGTTAGAGACTCATATCTGCTAATATGATATATATATATATATATATATATATATATATATATATATATATATTGTGTGTATGTGTATGTGTGTGTGTGTGTATGTGTGTGTGTGTGTGTGTGTGTGTGTGTGTGTGTGTGTGTGTGTGTGTGTCTGTGTATGTGTGTGTATACACACACAGACACACATACACACATATATATATATATATACATATAAATATATATATATATATATATATATATATATATATATATGTGTGTGTGTATGCAGAGTCCACTAGGAAAAAAACACACAAAGACTTCGTGTGTTTTTCCTTTTCCTAGTGGACTCTGCATATTTGTGATTCACGTGTGACTTGTGAAATTTGTGGCATATATATATATATATATATATATATATATATATATATATATACATATACATATACATATATATACATATTAACATATATATATACATATATATATACATATACATACATATATATACATATATACATATACATATATATATATACATATATATATTTATATATGTATATATATATATATATATATATATATATATATATATATATATATACAAACACACTGAATGGTTTCCAGTGATCAATTAATATATTTTTCAACCACAAATCACTTTTAATTCCATGCCATTGCAATCGAGACTGAGAGTCGCTCGAAGGAGGCATCCGTTGGAAATTGAAACGTGAATGAGCCGAGGATTCGAACCCAGCTAACCCGTAACAAAGTTGCAGTGACGTAAACCAATCTCTCTTGATAGCGTATTGGTTTACGTCACTGTAACTTTGTTACGGGTTAGCTGGGTTCAAATCCTCGGCTCGTCCAAGTTTCAATTTCCAACGGATGCCTCCTTCGAGCGACTCTCAGTCTCGATTGCGATGGCATGGAATTAAAAGTGATTTGTGGTTGAAAAAAAAAAAAAAAATATATATATATATATATATATATTACATATATATATATATATATATATATATATATATATATATATATATATATATATATATATATATATATATATATATATATATACTTTTCAATAACATCCCTTCTTTCTACTACACAACTTTAATATTTCCTTTACACCATCGGTAACTCTATCTGTGTAACGCGATATTGCCTCTAAAGATAGTTATCGAAGACAATATTTTATTCGGTACGTTTTTATTTTCTAATCTGGAGAAAACACCCAAACATATACTCTTGGTACGCACGCTTAGGAATAGTGAAATAAGTTTTAAGCAGAAAAAATCACTGTTTCACAATCCTCCGGAGAAATATAGAAAATGATTCTCTGTTAAATTTTGGTTCCGCAGTAGCCCAGTGGATGCAGTGTCAAACTCATAGGCAGGTGGTCGTGAGTTCGATTCCCGGGACTGCCTGCGAGCTTTGTCGCGTTGGTTCCCGACAGCCCTGGCCAGGCGGGGAGGCGGCCCACCATCGGCTTAAAACACCCAGCAGCTTGCCACAACTGACAGGGCTAACCCTACCACGGGTTTCTCAATTCCCACCCCATGAGAGTGGGATGGTGTTTTTTTTCATGAATTGCTAGTATGTGTTTTAAGATAAAAATAGATAATTAATGAAAATCTCATTCTTTTTCTCTCTCATTTCTAAAGAGCGAGTAGTTCAAATTCAGTTTCCCATATCTTCTACATCTTTCTCCCATTTCTGATTTTTGTTTTCTGGTTAATTTCTTCTGGAATTTCATTCGTGCATAAGTCAAACAGTCACAGTGACAATACACAATCCTACCTTACCCCCAACTTCACAATGAATCAATGCATGTACTATGTATGAGCATGGCCTGCACCCTTTTAGCAGAATAATTATCTTCCTCCGCATCTCTTCTCTGACCCCTATTTTTTCATCACCTTCCACGAGATTTTTCCATTTACTAAATAATCTTTCTTCTTGAAATCCACGAATAGCGCTAACTCCATAGGTCCTTCCCTTCTGCTGTATACTTTACATATATCTACATCAAACGTGTAAACATCTGACCAGCACATTTCTTTCAATTTTTGAATACTACCATTTCTTCCTGTCTTCTTCCATATGATTTTTATCACCATACACAATTTCTTTCACTTCATTGGTACTTTTCCCTCTCCACTGCAGTTGTTCAAAGATCTTGTGCAAGTAGGCTTTATTTCTTCTTTTTCTCTTTTCAGCATTGTTCCCGCTATCCTATCCGCCATTGGCCCATTTACAATCCTTAATATTTTTTCTCTCTACCACCCTTCTCCCTATATCCCTTGCTTTTATAATCCTTTGCTCCCCATCACTTACACATGCACCTATATCAGCTATATTGTGCTCATTTTATGTATCTAGTTACATAAAAACAAAAATCTATATTACTTTAAATCCCTCCTTTTGTATTTTCAGCATTCTTTTTCGTTTCTAATCGTTATCTCCGTTTTTTCGCCTTTCTCGATTTAGCAGCTTCATGCTCTACCGAATCTAACTTATTGATCACCCTTGTCATTTTTATAGTTTGTTTACCTTTCTTTTTATACATTTCAAGTCTCATCTTATCTTCCGCTCGTATATTTTTCAAACTGCCCCTCCCATACACCACATTCTCCTCCTCCTTATTTCTCCCTTCATCCATTTCCTCTATGCACAACTGCAGACCGATCAGCTTGACTTCGGCTATAGGTGCAATGGTGGAATCATTGATAGCAAATAGTAGCGAACATTTAGCGAGGCATAACCCGATTCGTGACTCACATCATGGGTTCACCAAGGATAATCTTTTATCCTTTTACACTAATGTCTACAAGGCGGTAGGTAATAATAATAGTTACTATGTTATATATCTCGACTTTAGCAAAGTGTTCGATAAGGTGCCACACCAGAGTCTACTAAATAAAAGCAAAACCAATGGCATAGGACGCAAAATACTTGAATGAGTTAGAGCATGGATTAGTAACAGAAATCTGCGGGTCTCCATTAACGGTATAAAGTCCAAATGGGATAGTGTTACATGAAGAGTTCCCCAGGGCTCGGTTTAATGTCCCTTATTGTGCATTATGTATACAGTATAAACGACTTGGGCAATGAGATTAATAGTGATACTAGTAAGTTTGCAGATGATACTAAAATAGGTAGCCATATTAGGTCAGGGGAAGATGTTGGGATACTGCAGCAGGATCTTGATCAATTGTTTGCATGGTCAGTAAAATAGCAAATGGAGTTCAATACCTCAAAGTGAAGGGTGTTAAACATAAGACTACGCAACCCAGCTAACAAGTATAGCTTAGATAATACCAAATCAAAGAAAACTGAATGTGAAAATGACTAAGGATTGTTATTGACCTATTTAGGAAACAGTGCATTAATGCCAGGAATAGGGATAACAAGGCGTTAGGATTTATTGCTAGAACGGTTGCAAACAACTCTGGCGATAGTTAGACCAATCCTTGATTATGCGGTACAGTTTTGGTCTATGTGCTATAGAATGGATATTAATCAACTAGAATCAGTATAGAGGAGAATGACCAAAATAATATAAGGGGTTAGAAAATTACCATACGAAGACAGGCTTAGGCACCTTAACTTAAACTCTCTGGAAAGAGAAGAGTGCAGGGTGATCTAATAGAGGTATTGAAATGGGTCAGGGGCTTTAAAAAATGTGATGCAAGCAAGGTCATCATATTAAGACAGCAGGATAGGACACATATTAATGGGCTGGAATTGGACAAGGTTATATTTAAGAAAGAAATAGGCAAGAATTGGCCTACCAACAGAGTGGTGAACGAATTGAATAGATTTAGTAAAAATGTAGTCAGCGTTGAAACAACTAATTGTTTCACGAGAACATTAGATAACATTATGGATAGAGATGATAGGTGATAAAGGACATAGAACTGCTTAGTTTAGGCCTTATGGTCTTTTGCAGTCTACTTCATTCGTTTGTTCTTGCAGACCTCTGGCTATTGCACTTATAGCTCGCTCATCTCAAGCTTTTATCTTAATTTTTTCATTATTCAGCTACATTTATTTCTTCCCATTTCTTACTTAATCCTTAAAAATCTTTCTTATCACAGTCCTGTAACAAATATAGGCTTTCATAGTCCATGGGTTCAATCCTGAACTTCGCACTTTTATTTCATCCACGTTGTAACTTTAGTTTGATGTTACCTGCAGAATCTTAGGTCAAATAAGACACCATTTTCCCTTGTTGTCATTGATACAACCTAACAGGTAATTTTGACCACAGAATTTTGTTAACGAGGTGTTGGCCGAAAAAAATCTCATAGATTTAAATCAGGTCAGCTAGGAATACTAGGAATACTTCTCTGGGAGTTCCAGGATGTCTCAGACGGTCAGATAACTACACTAAAGTGAATTAGAAAACATTTACATTTTTGTTTTGTCTTGTGTTTTTTATACCACATTATGCATTATTTTTCATATTCTCTACTCCAAAAAGTACAAAAAGAATAGTAACTCTAAAAAATGTCCTGTTTAATTGATTTTTATGTTTATATCCTATACCAGGTGATTTTTCTGAAAAGATAGTGCCTTTATTTTAGGCAAAAAATAATATCATGACCCTTTTATGAGCACTGTAGAAACGATTCTAAGATGTATCGGTAGATTGAATGATATATGTAATCACCAAACATCATCTTTACTTTGATAAATTCATCAGGCACTTAAGCAAGCTTACATACAAAAAAAAAAAGCATAGCATGAAGAGCACATGTTCAGTGTATTCTGTGAGTGTTCTGTCTTCATCCATCGTCATTCGAGTTAGTCTCGGTGCTGTCAGTGATCTGAATTTTGGTGCAGTCAATGCACCCATAGCACCTGTGCATGGTAGAGTACTCTTTCGACACGAACACCTGCCATCCGCACAGTGATATTCTCTGTAGTTGCAACAAATGGGTTATAACAATGCCTTTGGAGCAGGTTGCTGATCCATCCTGTGGATTATAATGTTGCATCAAAGAATTCCAGGGGTCGTCTCACTCCATCTGACTTCAGCATGGAGGTGGATGTCTCTGCACAGGAGTTTCTGCAGACTCTATCTACCTTGTCTCTGTCTGCTTGGCATTCATTCATTTTTATTATCATTATCCATTCTTGGAAGGATGTCAAGTGGAGCAGTAATTTGGAAGTAAGTCTTAAAGGAGAAAGGCTTGAGGAAGTGGATAGCTTTAGATATTTGGGGTCGCATGTAGCAGGAAAGGGAGGAGTGGAGGTGGAAGTAAATGGTAGACTGAGAAAAGCAAGTAAATGCCCTGGGGGTTAAAAAGTGTCATGAGAAATGGGTACTTGGGAATGGATGCAAACAGGAGAATATATGAAGGGATGGTTATGACAACGGCACTGTATGGGGTAGAGACCTGGAATTTAAGAGAAGCAGAGAGAAAAAGTTCAAATTTGTTTGAGATGAAATATCTGAGAAGTATGGTGGGGGTTACTTGGTTGAATAAAGTGAGAAACGAGGTGAAGGGGAGAGCGGGGCTGGAAAAGTAGATGGCAGATAGGGCTGATGAAAAGTGTTGGGATGTTTTGGACACGTGGAAAGAATAAGTGAAGAAATATTAGCAAACAAGATGTGAAAATCAGAGGTGGATGGAGTGAACTTGAGGGGACGACCGAGGATGAGATGGATGGATGGGGAGAAAGGGGTGTTGAGCAAGGAAGGGAGAAAGTAGGAGATAAGAGTGAGTGGAGAATGGCTGCGTATAGATGATACTGTGATGCAAGGAAGAGAGGGGTGGGGGTTAGATAGTGTTTATGCGTGAATTATATTTTGACGCAGCCTGAAAGGATTTCTCCCCATCGTCTCTTTTTCTGCATGAGGGGACGAAGAGCAGGGGTCGTCGAGTGAAGCGGTCTTGCTGTGGATGTGCTGTGTCTTGCCGTATTGCTTCTGACCCAGGACAGTGGGCGCGATACAGAGATGACTCGTCATTCACGAGGAGTCAAGATGAGAGGGAGCTAAGGATGGTGGATGGGAGAGGAATAGGTGGAAGTGAAATGGATGTGAGTGAGTACTTGCCTTTTGACTTGGCTACCTCCCTTGTAAGGGGGAAAGAGCCATTGATACACATATAGAGATCATTATCATTATCGATATTATCATACAAATGATTCTTCGTTGTATGTGTTCTACCCTCCTCCCTATGACTAACTATTAATGTACTAACAAATAGAATTTGCCAACAATAGTTCACAATGATTTCATGTTAGAGAAAGACGGCAGGGATTTAGAAAATTTAGGTAAAGGGAGATGTGAAGTGCATAAACCATGTAACTTGAACAAATTACAATATTTGGTAAACCCCTTTTACACTACCTTTGTAATGTATTTCATATGCATATACAAATTAACTGATAAAGCCAAAGCATTTTGTAGATTAATAAATGGTCTGTGGGGTGGGGCAAATGGCTTGTGGATGCGCTGTTTCTTTAAGTGACTTATATATATACTTTTATGGATATACAGTACTATTCCCATCCTTTATGTTTCAGGTAGAATTGTGAAACGTCAAAAAACAAAACAAAAAAAAAAACAGAAATGTTGCATGAATCTCATTAATTTTGGTTATAATCACGAAACATGTGATAATCTTTTATTTATTTTTTCTATGTGGTAAACAGTAGAACCCGGTCAGAAAATAACTCAGAACTAGACCATGTATTTTTTCCAGCTTTCTCAACCAATATGTATATGCTGTATGTATGTATGTATGTATGCATGTATGTATGTATGTATGTATGTATGTATGTATGTATGTAAGTATGTATGTATGTATGCATGCATATATGTATGTATGTATTTATATATGTATTTATGTATGTATGTATGTATATATGTATGTATGTATGTATGTATGTATGTATGTATGTATGTATGTATGTATGTCTATATAGATAAGTATGCAACCATGGCCATGCTAATAGCGTCAGTAGATAGGTTACAAGAGAACCACTTCTCTCTCTCTCTCTTTTTTTTTTTTTTTTTTTAAGAATTCTTAAATTTTTCGAAACCAAGCAAGACAAGAAGGCCATAAATCTTGCTAGGAAAGCCTGAGAGGATATACTGGAGTTCAAGTGGGGGCAAGTGTCAATTCGCAGTACATTTTAACCCTCTGATTATAGCTTTGTTCTGGTTAACACAAGACGTTTTCATTCCGCTGGGGGTCGGACTTGCACCAAAATGGGATCTCGAGAGATTGTGAGCCCGTTTTGGAGAAAGTCCACCTCATACTGTTATTCTAATGATTTTGCAACCGACCTCTATCGGGGACCCAAGCGTCCCTCTCTGGCGGGCCTGCGTAAGCGTGTGTACATTTTCACCACTACCACCTCGTGTGTAGCGGTGCACGAATGGGTTTACGTATGAAAGTATGATTTCGTGGATTCGGAGTGCTTTGAGATAAACCCAGCTGGATGACGTTGGATCTGTATGTACAGTTTTTGATTATATACGGTACCCGCGGGAACAGAGTCCCTTAGTAGAGTCCCTATAGGGAAGTTCCGTGGGTAATCCCCATGTACAGCACAGCTGTACGTTTATATACACAGCTTTTGCGTATATTGCAATTCTACCTAGGGTTACCAGTTAGAAGTAACATTTAACAATTCTTCAACAATATTCATAGACTTGGCGTTGTATAAGTAATCTAGTCATTCTTAGTAAATGTGTCTTGATGTGGTGCGTGGTCAGTTGGATATAATGGCTTTCTATATTGAACGTGCATTGTATAAGTGGTAAAGTCCAGGTCGGACATTCAGTGGCATTTATTTTCTATCATACATTCTTCAATTGACCTGTGTTTTAATCCCTCCCCTGACTATGCTGCAAGCGTAGTTTCGTCCACAAACAACAACTGGCTTACCTCCCGTTTCTTTTCACTACCTCTAAGTATATCCAATTCCCTGCCCATTACCCTCACATTTACCTCCTGTACCACCCCGTCTATGTACACACTGAACAGGCAATAGCATCATGACACATCCCTGACGCAGCCCTATCCTTACCTCAAACCACTCGCTCTCTCTATTTGCAATCCTAACACAGGCTCTACTACTCTCGTAAAAACTCTTGACTTCCCATATATCTGCAAAGCTTTCCACAGATCCTTCCTGCCTACTCTGCCATAAGCCTTCTCCAAACCCATAAAGGCCCCCAAATACCCTTACCTTTCGCCAAAGCTCTCTCGCAAATCTGCCATACTACAAAAATCTGATCCACGTATAATCTACCTTTCCTAACTCCAAACTGCTCCTCCCCAATTACTCCCTCTGTTCCTCTGATATAATCCTCTTAAATAGAGAATGAATAGTACTGAAGAAGAAAAGTTTCTTACAGGTCCAAGAAGTCAAAGTAACCTATTCCATATTTGGTAACACTTTTCTATTTTTGGCTGTCGTCAGGCTATTTCATTCATCTCCATGATATCTCTCGGCAGTGGATACCTTCTGTATTGGGTGGGGCTTTACTCATCATTCTCGCTGCCGCTAAGATATTTTATTCATCTTTGTGGCACCCCTCAGTACCTAAGGGTTGAAGGAGAAATACTTCCATTGTAATGATACCTTTCACAGATTTTATCGTGGATAATACCAGAAGGTTTTACTCAGAAGAGACTCATGCTTGGGATTGAATAGGATCTTGATCGAATAGGACGTCAAATTGTCCCAGTTCTGCCCTCTCATATGAATAAAAACGTCCGTCATCGTAACGGTGACTCATAGTCGTACTTAAGAGTGGTAATGCATTCTCTTTAAAGAAAAAATATCGAATTACCCGTGGAAGAGTGTCGTTTTTTAAGAATATTATTGAAGCCAACACCAAACTATTTAAATGCTGGGAGAAACAAACCCTCAGGGAGTTCATCATAAGGTAAATTATACAAGCAGACATGATTTTAAGGCAAATCTAATGCTGAAAAACGATTGTCCCAAAGCTATTAAACTTGCAAGCTGCAATAATTACTCTCATTCAGTGGTCCACATGCACTTTCACATCTGAGCACTCCGACACGTGTCACTTGATGGGATCGTATTTCACAACAATGTCACTCCTTGCCACCCTACCTCCCACCCACTCCTTTCTCATGTGATCGTTCAATTTTTATATTTATTTTTCTCAGAGAATGTATACTTTTGTTCGTTTGATCCCTATTGCTCACTCAACTGGGCTTTTTTTCTGATCGAATTTGTTTAATATCTTCCGTATCATGTTTAGTATGAAATCTACAACTGGTGTCAGCCGAATGGTGTTCAACCCTATATCTCTCTCCAACTCTACTTGGCTTGATTAAGTGTTCTTCACGGAAAAGGCACTTCAACTTGTGTCCCTACTCCATTTTAATCACCGCATTGTACCCTCGTTTCTATTGTCAGCCAGTCAAATTTCCCATCGGGTCGCGTCGTTCATGTCATCTTTTGTCGCCACACTGCTGATAACACAATTTATATATGTATTTTTTTTCTTCAAAAGTTTTGTTTATTGTCATTTTCTTACTGTTTATTAATGTTTTTTGTCTGCTGATTCAGATGGTGTTGGTTGGGGTGACAGTTCTTCAAGTGGGCTATCCTGGGGTGATGATTCTACAGGTGGACGTTCTGGGGTGAAAATTCTTCAAACTTCAAGGAATTGGGTTGTCGTATGCTCTTAAAGGTTAATTTTTTTTACACTCGCTTAGATTTCTTTCTCGAAAATTTGGTTGATGTCAGTGATGACCATGGTGAGAGATTTCATCAGGACACCGCAACAATAGAGAGGAGATATCAAGGATGATAGGATACTACTATGATGGGAGATTATTTATGGTCAATAGTCAGAAAAGATAAAGTATGCACTCTCGCAACTTTCGATCGTCAAAGCACCTATGATCTTAAGAAAAGAGTTATCAAAGCATTTACAGTGCAGAATTGTATTGTTTCTTTTTGTTCTAACTAATATTGTACTTCCTAAATACCTTTCAATATATGAAAAAGTACTAAATGTTGTGTAATTATCCTTACAATATTAGAATAGACTGAATGAATATACTGCTGTAGAGAAAAGTTGCGTATATAACGAGAAAATATGAAATTAAGAATAGATAAAAACTATCGATGTTACGTCAAAACGAATGTGATTTTTTAATTCAGCGGCAAAAAATACAAATATGATAATAAAAAAATTCAAATAAACAATACATTTTACATTGTGTAAATGTCCGCAGCTTGATGCCCTGATGTAGTTCATAGAGAAATGACCTTATGCAAGTTCGCAGCAAGACTTGTCCAACAGAAAAACAATCTGGACAACTAATCTGGTAATACCTTTTGATATGTTTTTGCTTTTAACGAATTAAACGAATAAACTGGTAATGAAAAAGAGGATGGAAAATAACCTAAGATTGCTTAAATTAAAATCTTTTAGAAATAACTAAGCTTTAAAGATAAACAATTAGGTATGACTGTGGTGTATTTAGAAACTTGGTTTCAGTGAAATATCACACCTCTAGACTGCCCCATCAGCGGGTGGTGTCGTCTTGCGGAATTCAGTTCAGTCACTGCCAGACGATTTTATTCAACTGAGTGAAATCCTTTTACTTTCCGAAGGATTGGACATGAACATTAGCTCCCTTAAAATGGTAAATGTTACTCCGTTTACCTTGGTGCCTTCCACCATTCTTTCACCTTCAAATTCACCTCCTCGATTTCTTCAAAAGATGCATGGTTGAGAAACCTGCGAGACGTCAAGCCTATGAGAAGGGAGGGGATGCAAGCTAGGAAGGTTAAGGAGAAGGGAGGGAGAGAACCATTATCTGCTTCTGCTGGTGGTGGTTGCATTTGAGGACAGACACTTGGTCTGTGACCGGGTCCTTGGTCCTGAGTGGGTGATCGGATGACGATGGGGCGGTTGACACCAAGGATAAACACACGCGCGGTCACAAAGGGCGTTGACATGGACACCCCAATCATGGGACAATGCGGGACATGCCGCCGGGGACAAGGGCGGGGTATGCTGCTGGGGGAGGACAAAGAATAAGGACAATGCAGAAGGAGAGGAGCGCGGGGGTGGGGAACGTGGGATACGGGGTGTTGTGAAGAGGGGGGAGGGTGCGTGGGGTGACTGGAAGTAAATAGGGAACGGATAACACTAGTTCTTTGGAATCTAATGGGGATACAGTATAGGAAAGGATAGTATAGGAGTAAAAGGCAAGGAGGGGGGTTGCTGATGAGTGTAAGGGACCATAAAGTCAATTAAGGGGTAACGGTTGGAGCGAATAAGGAGCGATATTTGGTAGGTCTGGTGTATAGTGAAAATAACTCAAAATAGTAGTATTCGGTTGCAATGGTTAATTGCCGAAGGAGACAGAGAAAGAGAGAAAGGATTAGACATTAGTTGTTATCGGAGACACACACACACACACACACACACACACACACACACACACACACACACACACACACACACACACACACACGCACGCACGCACGCACACACACACACACACACACACACACACACACACACACACACACACACACACACACACGCACGCACACACACACACGCACTCACACACGCACACACACACACACAAACACACACACACACACACACACACACGCACACACACACACAAAAACACACACACACACACACACACACACACACACACACACACACACACACACACACACACACACACACACACACACACACACGCACACACACACACGCACACACACGCACACACACACACACACACACACACACACACACACACACACACACACACACACACACACACACACACACACACACACACACACACACACACACACACACACACACACACACACAGACAAACACACACACGTCGGACAGATGGCGAAGAATGGAACTCCAGAAAGAAACGCAATTTTCGTGGATTTCAGCGACGAGAAAGTACCTGTGTTGTATTAACAGGCAAGGGGAAAGCTCGTGGTGTAGTGGGGAGGTGAAGAAAAAGGAGAAGGGAGGAATTATTGAGAAAAATGGAAGAAAATGAGGAAGGGGACGAATGGGCCCCGGAAGTCTGAATGGGGTAAACAAAAGGTGCGCAGACGACAAAAGTGAAATCGAACAAGTCAGCAAAGGGATCAAAAGTAGAAATATAGATTAGAGAAACTCAATAGAAAGTGGAGCTAATTATTTCTATGGATTTAATGAGGGAGGAGACGACAACCTTCCCCGATTAGCAAGTCGAGGAAAAACTAACAAAAATTAACAAATTATGAGAGGTAAGGTTCAGCCAACTCGTGCTAATTACACAGAGAGTTGATAAACTGAAAGAACTAAAGAAGGAGAACCAAAAACTAAATAAAAATAGGAGAATTAAAAAGACAGTTAAAAGAAGTAAAGAATGAGAATGAGGAATTAAAGAGAAATCATAAAGAGAATAAGGAGTCCATAGCAAACGAGGTAAAGGGTTGGAGAAAAGTTCAGGAAGATAATAAAATTTTATTTAGAGATATAGTGAAACAACAGATGAAGGCACACACTAAGGACACAGTTACTAAAGTGATGAGAGAGAAGGAGAATATAGTAAGAGACTTAGCGGATAAAAAAAAAGTATAATTATATTAGGAATGGAAGAGAAGCATAATCCAAATAGGACAACAATATTAAGATATGAGAAAGAAAAAGTAAACAAGGTATTAAAAGTAGTTCAAGAAGGTGAACAGAAATAGAAAAAAAAATGAAGAAATATGTAGACTATGGAAATACAGTATAGAAAAGACCAGACCAATTAAAATTAAATTCAGGTCACAAACGACAGCAAATAATGTTTTATCAAAAACAAGGAAACTAGCAAATAGTGATCAGAACAAACGAGAGCAGAACAGTCAGACAAAGAGAAATTCTATTGAAGAGTAGTGGATATGAAAGTAAGGAAATGGTTCATAGGAGAGAAAAACAGAAGGAAAACAGAAAGCAGGATGGAGGTAACAGAAAATTAGAAATATCCTTCACAAACATAGATGGATAAATAACAGGATTGGATGACCTGAATGATTACCCGAGAGAAAAAGAACCTGACATAATGAGAATTGTGGAGACAAAATTGAAAGGTCCATTACCACCCAACAGTGTAGGACATGGTGTATATAATTATTGGATTAGAAACAGAGAAGTAAAACAAGGTGGTGGAGTTATGTTCCTGACTAAGAAGGATATAAATGTGAGTAATGTTACATATGGAAAAGAATAGAGTGGAAATGATTATGATGGAAATAGAGGACAGGGACAAGAAGAGCGGGAGGCTTGTGGTAGATTATGTGCCTCCTAAAACGGCTTCGTGGGAAGAGAGAGAACACAAGAATATGTTAGAAGACACAAGGATAACACTAAATAAGGTAATGGAAGATGGAGGAAGAATAGTTATAATGGGTGACTTTAATTGTAAAGGAATTTGCTGGGAAGAGATGACAGTGAAGGGTGGAGACGACCTATGGGAAAATGTACTACTTGATATTATTATAGAATATACGATGACACAATGAATACAAGAGAATACTAGGTATAGAAATAAGGAAGAACCATCGAGACTAGACCTAAAAATCACATCAGAACCTGAAATAGTGGAAAAGATTGAATATAAGACACCACTAAGTAAAATTGACCACATATTAGTTGAACTGGAACTAAATGAAGACAAATATATGGGAAAAATGAACAATATAGAAAGGGAAGAATGATGTATGCAAAAACAAATTATGATAAAATGAGAGAAAAAAAAAAGAAGGAAACTGGGAAAGGATATACAAAGAGGAAACAACAGTAGAAGAGAAATAGAAAATCTTGACAATAATTTATAAGGAAAGAGTGGAAAAGTATGTTCCAAGACAAAAACAAGAAAAAGGATATGTAGAATGTTGGTACAACAAAAGATGTAGTGAGTTAAAAGATAAAAGGGATAAAGCTTGGATGAAATGGTGAAAAGACAAAAAAAAAACCTGAAAAATGGAAAATATATACTAGTTACAGAAATGAATATGTACAAGTGCACAGAGAAGAAAAGAGAAAATACGAAATGATGTCATGAAAATTTTAAAGATCAACCAAAACTATTTTATAGATTTGAAAACAACAAACTGAAAAACAAACACGAATTAGTGAAACTACGACAAGGAGGAATAGAATATACAAAGGAAATAGAAATGACAGACATTATGAACAAGCATTTTAAATCAGTGTTTACGAGAGAGAACATACAGCTTAGAGATGTCGAGTGAGAGGGAAAAGTACCCCCCATGAAAGAGATAGAAGTAACAAAGAATTAAATAATGAAACACTTGAGAAATCTCGATGTTAGAAAATTGCATGGTCCAGATGAAATGTCAAACTGGATTTTGAGAGAATGCAGGAACGAACTAACAGACAAAATTCATAGTCTAATAAGCAGTTTATAGAAGGAAGAAAAAGTTCCAGGAGATTAGAAAAGAGCAAATATAGTACCAATATATAAGGGGGGGGGGAAAGAAGATCCTACAAACTATAGACCGGTCTCTCTTACAAGTACAGTAGCTAAAATTTGTGAAAGAACGATCGAAATTAGATGGGTAAAGCATTTGAAAAAAAAAACAACCAATGTCCTAAATCCGAGGCAGTTTGGATTCAGACAAGGAAGATCATCTGTCATAAACTTGATGTGTTTCTATTCAAGACTAATAGATGTAATACAAGAAAGAGATAGATGAGCTGATTGTACCTTTCTAGACCTGAAAAAAGCTTTTGATAAGGTGCCTCATAAGAAATTGCTAAATAAATTAGAAACTACAGGAGGAATACAGGGCAAACCACTAGAGTGGATGGAAGACTTCTTGCATGAAAGGAAAATGAGAGTGGTGATAAGAGACAAACATTCCAATTGGGATGAGGTAATTAGTGGAGTTCCACAAGGAACAGTTTTTGGCCCCAATAATGTTTGCTATATGTATTAATGATATGGATGAAGGGATTGAAAATTATATGAGCTTCTTCGCAAACGATGCAAAAATGTTGAAAAAAGTGAGCACCGAAGAAGATTGTGAGTCGCTGCAGAGTGATCTCAGTAAAGTATGGGAATGGAGAGGAAGTGGGAGATGGAATTAAACATTAAGAAGTGTAGTATAATAGAATTTGGAAGAAGCAAAAAAAAAAAAAAAGAATAGTGGGATCATATACATTGGGAGAGGGAAAAAAAAAAAAAAAAAAAAAAAAAGAGAAGGATCTAGGAGTCATTATTATGAATAATGTCCCCTGAGAAACATATAAACGAAATTTTTGGAGAAAATTACAATTTAATAAGATAAACCAAAATGGCATTTATATACCTGGACGAAAAATTGGTGAAGAAAATAGTAGTCACTTTGATAGACCAAAATTGGAGTATGCAGTGACGACGTGGTCACCAAGTACAAAAAAGAAAAAGAAAAAAGAAAAATTATAACAAATCTTGAAAGAATACAAAGAGCAATTACGAGGAGACGCTGGCAAAACTTGAACTACAG
>NC_134784.1:43884128-43899128 GCF_046742065.1 Oratosquilla oratoria | reverse complement strand
ACTGCTTGTATGCATAAATGACCTGACAGGCAAGTAGCTATCTATGTCAACATGTCTGCAACGTTGGAGCCTCAAAAAATGGGAAATTGAATATTTGATGCGCATTAGTGCAGTGTGATTTGCATGCCAACGAACCAGTAAAAGATAACAACAGTATACATACTAGGAGAAAAGCAACTAATAATGTATATAAAAAAACAAGGTACGTTACACACACACACACACACACACACACACACACACACACACACACACACGCACACACACACACACACACACACACACACACACACACACACACACACACACACACACACACACACACACACACACACACACACACACACACACACACACACACACACACACACACACACACACACACACACACACACACACACACACACACACACACACACACACACACACACACACACACACACACGACTCGGTAGCGCGGTTGGTAGAGCGCTGGACTGGGAAGTACGGTGGTGCTCGCAGTAGCTGGTTCGAATCCTGCCCGGGGCCGAAATTATTTCGGTATCGCTGCGCTTCGGGTCGTTACTCTGACTCTTGTGGGCGGGGAGTTGGGTGTGTGTGTGAAAGGTCATAGCATTACCCATAGATCGGTCATACGAGCTCTGAGCTCTCTTCCGGGAGGGAAATAGCTGTCGATCACGAGTCCAACACGTGATCCAAAGACCAAGGTGAATACCAAGGTGAATACACACACATACACACACACACACACACACACACACACACACACACACACACACACACACACACACACACACACACACACACACACACACACACACACACGCTCACACACACATACACACACACACACACACACACACACACACACACACACACACACACACACACACACACACACACACACACACACACACACACACACACACACACACGCTCACACGCACACACACACACACACACACACACACACACACACACACACACACACACACACACACACACACACACACACACACACACACACACACACACACACACACACACACACATACGCACACACGCACGCACACACGCACACACACACACACACACACACACACACACACACACACACACACACACACACACACACACACACACACACACACACACACACACACACACACACACACACACAACACACACATACTAACATATTTTCATACACACATACTGTATATACCTACACAACGCGCGCTTAGAGAGAGAGAGAGAGAGAGAGAGAGAGAGAGAGAGAGAGAGAGAGAGAGAGAGAGAGAGAGAGAGAGAGAGAGAGAGAGAGAGAGAGAGAGAGAGAGAGAGAGAGAGAGAGAGAGAGAGAGAGAGAGAGAGAGAGAGAGAGAGAGAGAGAGAGAGAGAGAGAGAGAGAGAGAGAGAGAGAGAGAGAGAGAGAGAGAGAGAGAGAGAGAGAGACAGAAAGAAAAACAATTAGACTGAGAGACAGGTAGAAAGGCAGGTAGACACAAACAGATGGATAGACAGACAGGCAGACAGACACAAACAGATTGTTAGGCAGACAGACAGTCATAGAAATTGTGAGACAGGCAGGCAGGCAGGCAGGCAGGCAGACAGACGGACGGACGGACGGACGGACGGACGGACGGACGGACGGACGGACGGACGGACGGACGGACGGACGGACGGACAGACAGACAGACAGACAGACAGACAGACAGACAGACAGACAGACAGACAGACAGACAGACAGACAGACAGACAGACAGACAGACAGACAGACAGACAGACAGACAGACAGACAGACAGACAGACAGACAGACAGACAGCGATGGAGGAGAGACTTGTTTAGAATTCTTTCCTTAATATGTTGTGTCAAAAAACAAACAAAAAAGAAAACGATAAGTTTGACCTTATGATACAAGCCTATATTATTTTTTGCAGTCCATCACGCGGAAACCTCGTCAAAATAAAGTCTGGTGTGTTGCCATGTAAGGAATGATAAAACCCTGAATTGAAACTGTAGGTATGGGTTTGTTAACAATACTTCTAAAAAAATCACAGATAATTCAAGCCTTTTCGGAAATACCAACAATTTCATTCTTTGTATCAATATAGAGAGATGCTTTCCATACCATGCGTCAATTTTCCTGTTATATTTGTAGCCATCAGTCTATCTTATTCATCTAGTTTGCATCTGCTTGAATGGAAAAGGATCTATTTCGATTAACCCTTTCGAATCAGGTGACACTTTTCATTTATTCTTGGCACAAGTATGAAGTAGCTACTATTAGCCTGTAGTCATACATACACAGGCTAGAGCAGTGACTAATCATGAACGACTGATGGTAGCACCAGTAACAACACACACATACCACACACACGAATCAAACAAAAATAATTGGAATCATATATAATGCCTAAATAATATTTAAATTATATATAATTTACGCTACAAAGAAATGTGGTACACGTTTCAACACTCTCAAAGGAATCGCTGGTACATATTTCGGACAAGTATATATAATCCGTCTTACAAAACCCACAACACCAATCAGATTACATGAAATTACCCACCAATACCCAGACAAATCAGACAGACTCCAATGTACTACTACCACTCAGTACATATCAACATCCTACTATGGCCACCTAACCATTCCAATATGAACATCAACATACATACAATAACTCTTGCCTGTATGAAGAGAACAGGATCTTTGGCCGCCCTCCACCACCCATAAACCAATCAGAAGCCCAACTAAACAGAACAGAAGATGCACAGTAAGGATTTCTTTGTGGTCATCACACAGCAGTCAGGACTTACCAACATAGACTGAGCAATACAGCAAACGATATATACCTGCACTGTCAGCATGCCTCACATACTGTATATTCTCACAAATTCTCAGTGACTGATCAGCATTGGATATGGACACCAGCATGACATGCCTGGAGTGGTGGACCTCTAGAGGGAGCCTGTGAAGGCGAATGGTTTCATTAGTTACTCCGGTTTTATGATTCAATGACGTCAACAGCATCAAGAACGATAAACAGTTCCACTACAAACCTCAAGGCCACTACAAGGTGTGAAGCTTTCAGATATCTTTGATATTATGACATACCTCTGTAATTTCCTTTTTTGATATATAGTTTGAGAGCGGCACTACCTCTAACCATGGACTGAAAAAATAAACATAAATATTATAAATCCCACAATCCGATTACTTAGTTTAAATATTTTGTCTCAGCTAATACCATACGATTATTCCCCATCTAACTCAATAATGTCAAGGCCTATTTCGTGTGGCTACCTTTTGTACTAGTTGTCCTTTGAAATGTGCTGAGATTTTTGTCAAGTATTACAAGAACAGAAAGGAAAACATTGCTTTCCCTCATGCTTACGGAGTTCTTGATCTCACTGTGAAGTGATACAGAGCGTGTTTCTTTAGAAGACAAACTTTTATGTCAGTATACAGGAAGTTACAAGCTTTCTTAAGCAACCAATAGGAAGCAGTATTATTACACAATCTTATGTTAAAATGGTTCGTTTTTGGACTGTTCCAAGCTACCTCCGCGAAGATTAAGGCACAAGTGCTTCAACCATGTGAATACAGTGACAAGTTACAACTCTCAAGTGAGGCAAATATAGACTGGTGCTCTTTCTGTTCCACTCCAACTCAGACTAAGTAAGTTTACTTTTTCAGATTAGGTTGGGTTAAGGTTGGTTAGTTTGGTTAGGCTAGGGTTGGCCAGATTAGGCCAGGTTAATGTTGGTTAGGATTGGTTGGAAATGGTTGGGTTAGGTTGAGGTTGCTTAGGTTCCGTAAGGGTTGGTCGTTAGTTTAGGTTAGGGTTGGTTGGGTTAGGTAAGATTTTCTTTAGGAGGAGGATGGTGACCAGATAGAGAGGATTTACTAGTTGTCAAATGAGGTAGTTGTCCTGCTGGTACCATGTAACCCAGTACTACCTGCCGCATGGTCGGGTTGTCGGTGACTAAGCCGGCTCTTCCATAGGTCAACCGCCAGTGCGGAGGGAGTGTTGGACACCCAAATGGATGAAAAAGAAAAATATTAAAAGGCTATATAAACTCCTTGAGTCACTGACCCACGTGTATGCCGCGCATGGTATCCTTGCAGTGCTCGGAGATGGAAGTCCTTGAATCTGAATAATACTTCAGTGCTGTGGCTGCACTGAGGTGTCCCCATTGGACTAACAAATACGCCTCTTTGGTCCTCTATTCAGGCCAGGACGGATGTCCCCTTTTGGCTCGGAGGGGCATATTGGCTGGGCTACTTATCTTGAATCTTAGGGGGCATGCCAATAACCACCTGGGCCGACACCGCACGGTTTGCGGCTGCTCTCCACTAGTGTCAAGATGGTTGGTGCATATACTCTCCTATGACCCCTGCATTTATTGTGTATGAATGCCTACTTCATAGTCTCCCCTCGTTGGGCGCAGTGGTGGGTGGGGACAGGGGAGGGCGAATCATAGACACATGTACATGTCAAACATATATAACATTAATACGGGGGGGGGGAGGCTTGCAACCTGCCCCTATCAAAATCACTAAGCCCACTGTGCGGATTGCCGGGGTAATGCAAATGAGGCAGAAACACGTCGAGCCAGGCCCGGAGTGAAATTCCGCGGGCTCTCCGTGAGGGCGCCTGGGACATTTTTACTCCCTACACGCTTCTGATTACGCCACCAGTGCACAGGTTACTATAATTTATTTATTTGAACCTTGCATAGATATTCTCTTTGAAAAACTTTATTATGATATTCAGTTACCAGAAGATATATAATTCTTAATAGATAATTTTTTTCGTATATTAAGATTCATATTCTACTTAATGTATTGCATGTTCTTTAATACAATAGATATCTGTCGTATTGAAAAACGACTGCACTCTAATATGTGAGGCAACATATAGCATGGAAGACGAGGATGGGAAAGAACGTGGAATCTGAAGACATTTCTGGGGTGGAGCTGGGGGTCGGAAAATGTTTAGCATATTCCCATAGCAAAACATAGGGATATTGAGCTGTGTCAAAGAATAACACCAGGGAACGTACAATTGACTGCATTTCCACTCGCAGTTTGTCTTAGTTTCGTTTGATTAATTTTGTAGCTAGGAGGATTGTTCGCTTACAGTATAATGCCCTGTGAATGACCGTGACATGGTTAGCACAAACTACATTGAATTATTGTTATAACACTAATTAACAACCCCTCTTGTTCAAATCACCCAATAGGCATTGCGTGGAAGTGAAGTGAAGTAAACTGAACATCCTAAGAATAGCTTGATCAAAATTTACCCTTGAACATAAGGGTCTCTTTCAGGACAAGTTTCATTAAGTATCGGGTATGTCTGGAGAGATCACATTCTTAGACTATACATACAATGATGAAATGGAAAGTGGAAGAGGGAGTAAAGGTGTAATGAGAAAGGTTGTTTTCAGAGTGAATCTAGTGGGTGGAATGCACATGTAGTCACTCATTCACTATTGTCTCTGGTTTCTCGTACCGGAAACCCACAGCCTCTTGAAAGCCACAGATGACCCTCGGGCCCTCCCTTGGGTAACGAGTGGTCTACTTATAGATGAGACGTAACTCATACCTGTCTAGACTTTCTAGAGTCTTGAGTAATTTGGTGGATTTTCTAACCCTACAAATACCTGGCTCTACTTAATATTTATTTTGTCTACAATCAGGCGATTTTATTCGAGTGAAAAAAAATGGCTGAAAGACTGAAAAATACCTTGACTGATTATTTACTAAGTTTTTTAATATGTTCATTCTCCTTGCAACCAATAGATTTTATTTAGTTAGGGTGAAATCTCAAATAGTTTATGTGGCTCAGAGTGAACTGGATGATGATGTAAAGCTGATTGTTAAATGGGCATATGTGTAAGAAAAACAAATCAAGAAAAAAAGGAGCTGCTTGCTTTACCTCCTCAGCACGATGGTGTACATTGCGAATATAATTCTGGTTATGGGCAAGCAATGAATGTCCGAAGAGGATATCGATAAGATCTTCAGGCCAAAGTTTTCTTCATCAGCTGTTGAGTCACAACAGAATCCATAAACTGCCCCCACGTGTTCAAAACGTTGAACAGATATGCGAAATATTAGAAAATATCCTTTAAATAAAATTGTCTAAAGTACTCTATATTACAATTGCTGATATTCATAATTAGTACACAGTGGCATCACGCTATTTTAAAATAAACGGTAATAGGAGTGAGAGTCTGTACACTTCCTAACATTACTAAACAGAGCAACGTATTTACCACAAACATAATCATCATTCTTGTATTGTATTAGTTATAAGTGCCGCCAAATGTAAGATCTTTCATGTCAAATAAAAAGTGATCTGTGAGTGAGAATACTGGCTCTCCTACCGGCACAGAATAGCGACCCTTTACTCCACCTGTGAGAAATGTATGGATTAGGACTAATTGATGAATTAATTATCAGTTCTCTGTCTATCGGATACTAAATGAAATATCTCTTGGTTCATCATTACATTGCAGAGATCTTTGAGTATGAAGGCTCTTTTCGAAAAGGGCACTTTTCCTGCAAGAAAAAGAATCGGAAATGGGATTTTTATGGAAGAAACAAAGACAATACGAGTATATTATGATTAACATATTTTCGTTTTCCCAGTGGAATAGCCTGGAAAGGAGAAAGCATAGATGTAAAAAACTGACAGCCCCTGCGAAAATCATTCTGTTTAACTATGAGAACATAATTTCAGATATATTTATTTCAATGAATGTTTAACAACAGTAGTGTGTATTACATGTTGTCATGAATACAGGAAGTCTGTAAATTATGAAATACATTCCATTTTGAATCTAGAATTATGAGAAAAGTTAAACCAACTCTTCAAGAATGGTGACGTATGTTACCGGCCTTTATCTAGGTCGATTAATACCCCGTGTTAAAGGGGTTAATATAATATGATTTCAATTGCTGAGTTGCTAATCATTTGAAACAATTCTCTATAAAATATTTACCACGCAGTAAAATCCATTTCTCGTATGTTTCTCATTTTAATATGGATTGATTAAACTTGTGCTGAAAAACAAGATGTAATTCCTGAGACATTATCTGTGTATGATTATTCACATAGTTCGAATACTACGCATTAGAATGACAAGTCAAATTGTTGTGAAATATATGAAGAAAAAATTAGCATATTAAATAATATTAGGGCTTAATCAAACTATATCTAGAGCAGGTATACTTATAAGTATATTTCCTTTGTTCTTACAAACGTCAATTGCTTTCGTACCGGGTGGCGCTTATATCTTTATGTTTACTCATTCCTGCGGCACTCCCCTCCTCGATAGCGAAAGGGACAAATCTTCTGACAGATTAAGTAATAAGTTACAGTCGTTGTGGCGGTTATTGCAGGACGCAGGGCAAAGTCGTCGGATTTGCCCTGTGTATTTGGGCTGCCAGGTCGCCGGGAACTGTTGCATTTGAACCCGGGCCTACATCGTCCGAGGCAAAATCGCCACATACAACACTTCTGAAAGGTAAGGTCTTTTGCTTCGTGATTAATGTCTCAGACTCTATGGTAGTAAATCCTCTGTGGGCACTTTGGGGAAAAGCAATATTATTCCTAGTCGTGCAATAAACTTTTTATCTTTCGGTATTCTGATAAGGTATATCAGACTAACCCTATACCAAGAAATAGAAATCCTTTATTCATTCTAGATTTTATTCTTTCTTTTTTTAATTATGATACTCTCTAGCTGGTAATAGAATAAATATATCACTATATGAAATAATTTTATCCAACAGAGAAAAACCGTTTTTTTCTTTTTTTTTCTTTCTTATTGTCATTATTATGTAATGTAAGTTTTATCAGACAGAAAAAATCTCTGTTCTCTTTCCATCTTATTACTATGATCATCACTATTATCATTGTTATCATTATCACCATTATTATTATCATTATCATTTTCGATAGCATTAGAATCTATGGAGGTACCTTCTCTCTGGTAAAATGTTTCTTCTTAAATAACAAGAGAAGTCTATGGGTCGAGATAGCACATTATCATTATTCTTTTTATTATTTTATTTCTTTCAATAGTCTCTGCTTGTGCCAGTGATGGACAAGGGAGAGGTAAAAGGTTTTACAAGCCCATTAGGACTGAAACGAGGAGAGGGGGTGGATTTTTGTTTTTACCCCACTCAGACTCTTGGGAGAAGGAGGTACGGATCTAAGCTCGGGCGGGCATCCCTTTTCATATAGAAAGCCTGCGATTATATATAGAAGCAGTAGAAAGGGCAAACTTAATAGTCTCAATACAGTGACGAATTATATAGATTCTGTTGTCGCGCTGGTCGAATTATTCTATTTAGTTGAGAGGAGGTTTCTGGTTAGAAAAACGTGTCGATCGCTCAAGAACCCGGTCTGCCTATGGGGCACGGGGTCCGCCTCTCAAGTGAATAGTGTGTAGTGTGATGGTTGAGAAAAAAATAAATAAAATAAAATTGAAGGGGGGATTACGCAGCTTTACTTCACCCCAACAGTGACCTCAAAGGAGTCTGAAAGAAGTCCACCTACACATACGCGATCTTTTATTCCTACGTGGAGTTCCTTCAGAATGTGCATGGATTTAAGGAGACATCTACTTTTTCTCATAGTATCTGACGGTTGACGGTGTCAAATGCCTTTGTAAGATCCACGAATCCAGAATAGATGCCCCGCTTCTGTTCTCTTTCTTTTTCTAGAATTTACTTGGCTACGAAAAGCATTTCAGTTGTACTTCTGTCTCTCATGAACTCAGATTGGGTCTCTGGCAGGACTATATCTGCTTTGAAATTGAGACGTTGCGTAAGCAAAACACGGGTAATCATTTTACCTGCAACATCAAGCAGAGAGATGCTGCATTCGGAGTTGTGAGAAGCCCCCGTACTTGAAGACCTCAGAGGGAATACTATCAGGACCAGTAGTTTTTTTTTCATGGCTCCGCATGCAGCCTGGATCTCTGAGAAAGAGGGGGCATGATCAAGGTGCTCCAGAGTTGGTAAGGTCTGTCTTCATCGGTAGGGTTCTGAAATCCACGAGTGTGCGTATATTTCGCGCAGCATATTTTATTTGCAGTTATACACCACGGGGACAATGGAGGTAGGCAACTTTTAGGCCATCTTTTCTAGGCCGCTCTTTGGAATGAGGTGGGCAGTGCGGTCCCTAAATAGGGCTGCCCAGTAATACAGACCTCCTTCGTGTTGTTCCACCTCCAGTCCATCTCTCCGACGACCATCGCATCTGTACCACCAACGTGCAGGGAAGAAACTACTGACCAAGTACATCTATACCCTGTCTGTGCGACCTGGTTCCCTATCACCGCAGGACTTTGTCAACGTTTAAGAAAAAGTGAGGAAACGGAGGTCTTGCGCTGTGAAGAGATTCAAGTGCAGGAGGGGTTACACACTCCATCAACTGCACTCACGTTACCCATGAAGATAGAATTCAATGACACAGGGAACCCGCAACAATCAGCATCTTCCCAGGTTGCATCATCATGCCGAAGACCCATTCTCACCTATGCTGTGATGCAACACGGGCAGGGTTTGCCTTATTTGGTAAAGGCGGCCCACAATCACCTACTGTAAAACCCTCGTTTTTTTCAGATAGCAGAGAAATTTAGTTGTCTAGGTGTTGCCAGCATCGAGGTCCGTGAGGTCAGTTCATCCAGCCTGCCACCGCATTGTACATCTATATACTTATAAAATTCTGATCATCTTGTTTGCTATCTTGCTTGAAACCGTCTACTGAAGAAGAGGTATGACGTCACGACTGAGGACCAGCTAATCAGAAGAAGAGATATGACATCATGACTGAGGACCAGCCAATCAGAAGAAGAAACATGATGTCACGACATCCTCTCTGTGGGTCCCAAGTACCCCAGCGCTGAGCGCGTGACGTCACAACTGCTAATTTTCCAATTTGCTAATTTTTCAATTTTCAATTTTCCAATTACATGTTTTCTGACCATTAATATATAAAATTTTCATATTCAGTATTTAAAACTATATCCAACTCCTGAATCAGCATCTATGAGGCATAATGAGTTTATCAAAATATTATGAACCGTATAAATCATATGATGCGTAGTGTTCCAAGCAACGACGACATGACGTCACAATCTTCTGCATTTCACTTCTTATAACAACGTATCATTTAAAATTTTATTTGACCCAACGGGTCACGGGTGGTCTAGTAATATATATATATATATATATATATATATATATACATATATGTATCACAAAGGATTACAAAGGCGGAGCATGCCGACAGGAGACCTTTTGGTCCATATCTAGGTCGGATGCGAAAAAAATCATAATAATAATAAAATAATAATTAAAACTATAATAACAAATAAAATACATAAACAAATTTATAGGTATAGTTGAATAATAAACAAACAGGTAAATAGTGAATAATAATAAATTGACATATAACTATTAATAAATGAAAATCAGACAGACAAATGATAACAAAACAAAAAACAAATAATATAAAATAAATTATAATCGTTACAGCATCTTGCTTGGGTGTTTATCTAACTTATCCTTAAAGCTTCGAACTGAACTACATTGCACTACCTGTGCAGGAAGTTTATTCCATTCATTAACTACACGGTTAGCAAAGTTGGTTCTACCTACATCCCAATTGAATCTATTTCCGGACAGTTTGAGACCATTGACTCTTGTCTGATTCTCATTCAATGTGAAAATTTTGTAATTTTTTATGTTGTCAATTCCCTTTAAAATCTTAAAGACCTGTATCAAGTCACCTCTGAGTCTACGCTTTTTTAAGGAAAACAGATTCATATGTTTTAGTCGATTTTCGTATGATTTATTTTTGATATTTGGAATCAGTTTTGTGGCTCGCCGTTGTACTTTTTCCAGTCTGTCAATGTCTTTAATGAGATTCGGTGACCATACGGAAACAGCATATTCCAAATGTGGACGAACTAACGATTTATATAGCTTGTTAATGAGTGATGGACTTTTGAAATCAAAAGATCGCGCAATCAGTCCTAGAATCTTGTTTGCTTTCTCAGAGGCTGAAATACACTGCTTGGATGATTTGAGGTCGTCACTGATAATTACGCCGAAACATTTTTCACTATCCACTTTTGTTAACGAATTTCCAAGTAACTTGTAATCGTACTTACTGTTATTTTTACCTATGTGCATTACCTTGCATTTACTTGTGTTAAATTTCATTAGCCACTTTTCAGACCATTGCTGTAATTTATCTAAATCTTCTTGAATATCTAACTCCGCACAGTTTTGTATCATCAGCAAATTTGGAAACAGCAGATTTTAGTCTATGATCTATATCATTTATATATACTATGAATAGAAGTGGCCCAAGAACGGAACCCTGAGGAACTCCACTTGTAACATTTTTCCATCTAGAAGTTTTTCCATTTAAAACAACTCTCTGTTTTCGACCATTCAACCAATTACTAGTCCAACCTAATAGGCTACCACTTATTCCGTGTAAAGCTAATTTAGTAAGTAGTCTTTCGTGTGGGACGGTATCAAAAGCTTTTGCAAAGTCTAGATATATTAAATCTATATTGTTTCTTTTGTCATAATTCGAGATAACTGTGTTGTAGAATTCGAGTAAGTTAGTCACGCAAGAACGTTTCCGTCTGAAACCATGCTGGCTATCATTTATCAAATGGTTACTTTCTAAATGATGTTCGATAGCATCTCTTTGGGATTCTCTTTGGATTTATCAGCGATGTTCATTTCGTATTGTCGTTTTCTTTTTCTTATTGTCTTTTTTGAATCTCTCTGTATTGATACATAACTTTCATAGTCATTAGATTCACCCGAGCACTTATATTTCTTATAAGCCTGTCTCTTTTTAGCAATACTTTTTCAGTTTCTTTGTCGAGCGACTTTGGGCGAGCCTGATTTGGGGGACGTCTGCCCTTAAAAGGAATGTAAGTTTGAATCATCTTAGTGTGCGTATTTTGAAATATTTCCTACATCTGATCTACAGGTCTTTCGTTTAATTTTGCCTCCCAATCTGTAAGCTGAAGCTCCTGACGTAGTCCTATGAACTGAGCTTTACTGAAATCGGGTATTTTAGAAACACAAGTATCTATTCTAAAATTGTTTAGGAGTTTGAATCTAAGTTGTAATCGCTATTTGCAACAGATTCACCGACTTCTACATCAGTTACCATGTATATATATATATACATATATATATATTTATATATATATATATATATTTTTATATATATTTATATATATATATATATATATATATATATGCAATGAAACATTAGGAACGTGTGTTTTATAAATGCACTATATATATATATATATATATATATATATATATATATATATGTAAATGCAATAAAAACAATAGGAACGTGTGTTTTATGAATGCAAGGTAACCACTTTAAAACAAACAAACGGAGCAGATCGCTTTCGTATATTATATATTCAGTGTAAATTACAAAGAAAAGGATACAGCAAACATAATATAGTATGACAAGAGCATAAGGAACTACACTAGGAGAGGTAGTGGACGAATTGTCCTGGCGTGGGTCACACGTCCAGCATTCTTACATTTGGTAATTATTGGCTATTTCCTTACAAATATAATCATCTATCTTATACAATCCTAAGTTAATGTTAAAGTTGTTATCATTTGTAAATTTAATCAGACAACTTTCAATTAAATTTCGTTTGACAAAATTGTTGTTGAAGGTAATCACTTTAGCGTTTCCCCAGTTGAAAGGGTGATTAAAAGTGCTAAATGTTTAAAAATGGCACTTGACTCATTCCCGTCTTTGACACATTTCTTGTGTTGTGTTATACTAACATAGTGACCTTTTGCCGTTTGGCCGATCTAGAATTTATCACATATTTTGCAAGGAATTTTGTACACACAGCCTTTTTGGCAATTTTTAGAATTATTAATTAGGTATTGTTTGATTGTGTTATTGTTTCTGAAGGCTACATTGATATTAAAATTCTTGAGTAATTTGGGAACAATAGTTAAGTTTTCTTGGTAAGGTAAAACTACTAGGTTATTATGGTCTTTGGGTTTGTTAGGCTGAGAATTGTAATAAGTTTTCCTTGCAAAATTGTAACAAACATCAATGAAATGTTTAGGATATTTCAATCCAAAACTAATATCGTAAACATTTCTTATTTCCTCATCAATGTACTCGGGACTGCAGACCCGTAAAGCTCTAAGGAACATTGATGAGAAAACCGATCTTTTTACATTATCAGGGTGGGAAGAATAGTAATGGATGTATGAGTTTACATTAGTTGGTTTTCTATATACACTAAATGTAAGATGATGAATATCAACGTCTAAAAAGGGTAGCACACCATCATTTTCCACTTCGACCGTGAATTTGATTGACTTGACTAGGTTATTAATTTGTTTGAGGAATTGTGACTCATTTATTTGATGGTTACGATGTATAGCAAATCTCCAATTTCCTCTTCTTTGCTGATGAAGTGTGAGGTGAGGGTGAGTGGTGTGGCGTGGGTGAAGGAGGTGTAAGGTGGGCGTGGCTAGTAAATGCATGCGGAGTGCTGAGCCCAGCTTTGCTGCTTTTCTCCTCTTTCTTTTTCCTTCTTGTTTCTATTTCAGGCACTCACGGGCCCTCTCTATATTCTGCCGCTTCACTCTCTTGTTTCTTGTTAATTTTCCCATGATTACAGGAACAATACAATGCGAGGAATCAAAATTGTTGCGTACGGTGAGAGCGCCAGGAGCGACGTCACCTTCCTTTGACCTTTTCAAGAGTGCTGGTGCCCTGTCCACTGTATTTGTGGGGTATGCTGGTGGGAGGAATTGACAAACTTCCCCATAAACACAATTATGTAGCAAAAAACGAAAATAGCTATAGAAATGTTGATACTATTTTAATATACAGAATGTTTTTTATGCAATGGGGTTGCAAGAGCTTGCCAATATTTTATCTGTTTTATTCTGTACAAAAATAGAAACGAAATACAGCTGTATAACTTTGTATGAGTGTTGCCACCATCATAGAGATTATTTTAAAATGTTTACCTAAAATTCGCTAATGTACCAGAATTTTCCGTAATATCGCTGGCGACGCTCCCTTAAGAGTAGTCAAGAGTTTTTACGAGGGTAATAGAACTTGTGTTAGGATTAGAAATGGAGAGAGTGAATGGTTTGAGGTAAAGGTGGGAATTCGTCAGGGATATCTTATGTCGCCCTGGCTGTTCAATCTATACATGGATGGGGTGGTGCGAGAGGTGAATGCAAGGGTAGTGGGTCAGGGGTTGGAAATGGTTAAAAAAAAATGGAGAAAAGTGGGAAATAATCCAGCTGTTGTTTGTTGACAACACTGCGCTTGTAGCAGGATCAGAGGAGGGATTAAGAAAGTTAGTGACAGAGTTTGAGAAGGTGTCTGAATGAAGGAAGCTGAGGATAGATGTGGGTAAAAGTAAGGTGATAAGATGTACAAGGGGAGAGAGTGACAGCAGGCTGGAAGTGAGTATTAAAGGAGACAGACTGGAAGAAGTGGATAGTTATAGATACTTGGGTGCGAATGTGGCAGGAAAGGGAGGAGTGGAGATGGAGGTAGAATACAGATTGTGAGAAGCGAGTAAATGCCTTGGTGGATTAAAAAGTGTAATGGCAAATTGACATTTGGGAATGGATGTTAAGAGGAGGTTATATGAAGGGGCAGAAACATGGAACATAAGAGAAGAAGAGAGAAGGAGTTTGAATGTGTTTGAGATGAAATGTCTGAGAAGTATGATAGGGGTTCCTAGGCTAGATAGAGTGAGAAATGAGGAGGTGAGGAGGAGAACAGGGGTGGAAAGGGAGTTGGGAGATAGGGTTGATGAAAGAGTATTAGGATGTTTTGGACACATGGAAAGAATGAGTGATGAAATATTAGTAAAAGAGGTGTGGAAGGCAGAGGTGGAAGAAGTAAACATGAGGG
>NC_134784.1:43876628-43879128 GCF_046742065.1 Oratosquilla oratoria | reverse complement strand
ATGGAGCCAACGAACGAGCAATCACTGCGCTCAGGGGGGTAACCAGAGGTCGCCCACTTGCTGCACTCTCCCACTTAAGGCCCGCCAGCGCTCGCCACCGACGTACTAGATCAGTGGATATCTTTTTACTACCACGCCTCCTCTATGATTTTTCCTTCCCTCCACGCCACCCTTGCACCTATGAATAAAAGTCCCTCCCAGGAAATTGGAAATACATTATGTGTTATGTCTTTTTATTGTGAATGAATTAGTCACGTTGTTAGTGTGATACTTGACAGTGTTTCTTATTTTTTTTTCATTTGCCATGAGTTAGTCGTATTATTAGTGAGATACTTGACATTGATTTTTAGCTACAAGATCTTGAATGCGTAGTTAAAGGCCATTGCACACCGTAAGTCCCCTTGAACGTTCAGGCTGTTTCAGTACTTGATCTTGACAGCAATGGACGTGAAAAATGCAGCTTCACAAAAATACGTGGATTCAAACATTATTGAAATCCAAAGAGTCTGATGTGAGATCAAAGGGTAAACAGGAGAATATTTGAACTAGAACGTCTCAAGATCCATTTCTTTGAAGTCTGCTGTGAAGGCGCTGAACTGCCACCATAGTGGCCCATAGTTCTTGGTTCGAATCCTGCCCAGGGCCGAAATTATTTCGGTACCGCTGCGCTTCGGGCCGTTACTCTGACTCTCGTGGGCGGGGAGTTGGGTGTGTGTGTGTGTGTGTGCAAGGTCATATCATTACCCATAGATCGGACCTACGAGCTCTGAGCTCTCTTCCATGAGGGAAATAGCTGTCGATCACGAGTCCAACACGTGATCCAAAGACCAAGTGAATACACACACACACACACACACACACACACACACACACACACACACACACACACACACACACACACACACACACACACACACACACACGCATGCACGCACTCACGCACGCACGCACACAAACACACGAATACACAAACACACACACACACACACACACACATACACTCACACACACACACACACACACACACACACACACACACACACACACACACACACACACACACACACACACACACACACACACACACACACACACACACACACACACACAATACATAGGCACGGACATTAATATGGTAGACACATTTCTCAGAATAGAACCCATGAGACAAGATGTAGAGACAAAGGGGTCTGTACAGGAGTAGGTAGGCGTGGTGAGAAACGAGGCCTGGAATAGTTTGAACGATGAGAGAGGAGTGATGATGATGGAGGGAGGCTGAAGGGGAGGGAGGGTTGTAATGAAGGGAGTATGGTGAAGAGTAATGAGAGATGATGAAGGGTGGGGTTATGGAGGTTGACGATATTAGTAGGGGTGATTAGGAGGGTAACAGGATTTGGGGAAATAATGAAAGGGGGGAATATAAATGATAGAAGGGACGTGAGGCCAATAGTAGGGGGGTAAGTGATGGTTTTTATTTGGGGTGTAAGGGATTGTTTTGACTTTGGGGAGCGAGATTAGAATATGGGGCATGGGTAGGAGGGATGTGCCAAATTCTAGAAGACGCGGAAGCTGGGAGACATGTTATAGCATTAACATAAATACGTGGACGGAAAAATTCGTCTTGGTGAAGATGAACGTCGAGGTTTGGCAGATAGAACTCCGTCTGAGGACAAGGCCTTCATTGATTGTACAGTGTTTCACTCGTTGGAGTTTTTTTTTTATATGCAAGATATATTTGAAAAGGCTCCAGCTAGTGAAACGCCGTACCGTCAATAAATCTTCGTTCTCGAACGTTGATTTCTCTTCCAACGCTGTCGGTTGTTCTCATCTTTTGATATGTAGTGTAGATATTGAGTACGGAATACTTGGGGTCGCCAGTTTGGGAATATCCATGAAGGAAGTTAAGCAAGTGATGCGAGAAGGTGGTTGTGAGATGGAAAAAGGAGGTTCATTCTTAAAAAAAAAAAAAAAAAAAAAAAAAAAAAAAAAAAAAAAAAAAAAAAAAAAAAAAAAAAAAAAAAAAAAAAAAAAAAAAAAAAAAAAAAAAAAAAAAAAAAAAAATCGAAAACAAGAGGAAGAATATACCAGTTAACATTACCGGCATGTGAAAAATATCTTGAAACTATCCTTTTGAAAGGTTGCAAATTATATAAGTGAGATGGGGAGGGTCATTCTTTAAAAAAAAAAAAAAAAAAAAAAAAAAACGGAACCAAGACAAGGAATATACCAGTTAGCATTGCTGATATGTGACAAATATCTAGAAACTTTCAATTTGAAAGGGTACAAATTATATACAGTGGTAATATAACAGAAAAAAGTTCCAAATCCTTACAGTGAAAGAAAAGGAGCATTGGCAGGAATGGCACCAATTAAATGTGTTGTTAAACCGTAGATGCAAGAGTGCTTATCTGCGGACAGGTAACTATAGGTGTAGATCAGTGGTTATCAACACGTTTTTTCATGTATTCCATACTTATGTATTGCTGTTCTTTAGTCTCCA
>NC_134784.1:43859128-43871628 GCF_046742065.1 Oratosquilla oratoria | reverse complement strand
ATTGTAGATTTGAAGATTCGATCTTCATTTACTGGTTTGGTGAGATAAATTAGTTGAGGTTGTCTTTGCTTTAATGTCTCAGTCTTCTCTATTTTACAAACAGGAGTAACCTCCGAGCAAGACTCGTGGGGATGTCAGATTCTAATTTACACGGGTACAAGTAGGGTGTTGCCACAATCATACATTATTTTCATATATTTATTATTTACAATGAATGGACTGAGTCTGGACTCTCAGTATCCATGCATGGGATATATTTACACAAGAATTACAAAGGATAGAGAACATACGAAAAAATGTTTGATAAAAAATTAAATGTTAACGCAAATTAATCTGGAAAGCATGACAACGATGAACGGAGGAGTATCTATTTCTCTCGCAGGTGTTGGGCATAGTCCAAAACACTCGGATCTCTGCTCATTGTTCAGATCTGGTGATAATGGCGTGTATTCTGGGAGGAAAATCCGAGAACAATAGCGGGGCCCCTGAGAGATGTCTGGAGACGTTAGAGTTCCTCTTCACTCTACATGCGTGCATGCGTGCGTGTGCACGCTAGACATCTAAAGGATTGACTCTTCCTTTTAATTTCCTTGCAACACAAGAGGTTTGGAAAAGCTTCCGAAGTCAGAGATAAATTCATAGTAATAACCCGCTAACCCCAAGAATTAGAGCAATATCTTTTGGCGCTTAGGGTGAGAAAAGTCCTTAATGGCTTAAATCTTACCAGTCTGGGACCCAATCCCGTCCGGGATATTACGTGCCCCCGGTAGGCGACCTTCCTATGGAAAAATACACTTCCCCAATCTGAGGGAGTGGCTTGCTTCCTGTAGTCTCCCTGGAATGTCCTCCAAATTCCTGAGGTGGTCATCCCAGGTAGGTCCCAGGACGATAATATCGTCCATATAAACCATCACGGCTCTCCCCAACAGATCTATCACCACCTGGTTCATAACTCTTTGGAAGCAGGACGGGGCATCCCTAGAGGGTAAGAAAGTGAACTCATGTTAGCCTGGCGTTGAAAACGCCGTTTTCTTACAAATGCCCTCCTCCAATGAGATCTGAAGATAACCGGAATTTAGAGAAAATGAGAAATGAGAGGGAAAAAAAAGAAAAAAAGAAAAATGCGTCTACTACCGAGACTCCTCAACATCGAGTCGATGTGCTGGAAGAGAACCCTACTGTCTACGATTACATTATTTTGTGCTTTGAAGTCAAGACAGCCTGATGATCTTATCCTTTTTTCACCACTGGGACGATTTGTGTATTGTAAGGGGTTCGCGATGGGCATGTAATACCTCTACCGAGCATGGTCTCCACTTTGTTCCTCTATGTCACTATACTTTTCAGGTACAGGGTAAGATTTTCTGTACACCGGTGTACAATTGTCCTAATTTCATGGTAGAAGTGGGGCGTAACTATTAGTGGGTCCTCTGGCAATGCGAAAAAAAGATCATATTTGACCACCAGAGTGGTCAAGGACTGACTCTCTTTGCTTGAGGAGTCCAGAAATAGAACTTTTACTTCCTGCTTCAGCCTGTTCCCTCTATCAGTCGTTTACACCCCTCCTAACATCCACTCAGTTCTACCGTCCTGTGCCAACCTAATCCCCTCTAACAATGTCACTCCTTCGATGACATTGTCCCTTTGGATCTCCAAGGCACCAGGTCCCAGGTTCAGAAACGGGACTTTGCATCACGCTTTTGGTTCATCTGTCCTTTGCGGCCCCATTATTTCCTGGTCTAGCAGATTTACACATTTGGCATGTGCTGGGGTTATGAACAACACCGTGGCCGCTTGACTTGGGTAAATGTGCTGGTCGACCTTCTCCAAGGCTAATCCCATCGCTCCTCGGGTGGGAACATGGGAGGTGTGCGGCTGAACCGGACCGGCTCGATGAGTCTTGGTCTGGAGGTGACATCCCGGTGATGACGGAGCTGGGTTAAGGCATATGTGGAATCAAAATATTCCAAGAGTGGGACATCCTCCTCAGGCATAGTAAAACGAAAAGATGCCAGGCCCTGCATGACATCCTCTGAAGTTTAGAAAGGGGAAAGCATCCACCTGACCACAGAATATTTGGAACTCGTCGTCAAACCCATAGAGGTCCTTAATACACAGGCCCTGGATCTGCTTCCAGATGGACTGGACCAGTTGGTAGTGACAGAACCGGACCTAAACTTGCTCCCCGAACACCACACGAAGGGCAAGCTCCACGGGGCTATCAAAGTCGAGGACCCAGACAATTTGTTCGTGGCTGGTCTGTGCCTTGCGTTGTAGCAAGGCAGAGAAAGGTAGACTTCGTTGACCAGGCCCAGAATAACATATAGCTGGGTGAAAAGTCCTGGAGCTACAGAGGATGTGTCATCCATGCACCAGTCGTTGCAGGCTGCTAGCTGCTCGAGATGACTGGTCGAGGTGAAGATGATGACGCGTTCATCCACTTCTCGTCTATTGCCATAGTGGAGGAAGGATGCCCAGTCATAAGATCCTTAGAACGGTTCACAGCGTTGGTGCGACGTAAGACTTACTAACAGGGAGCAGTCTTAGCTATACGTACCTTGACCTACTCCGGCACAGCTGCAATAGCGAAGATGAGGATCTGACTAGGTCGATCGTTGATGTTAGCAGCCATCCACTTCATAATCTGCTAATCCCGCTTGACTTGGCATTCTACCCTATTATCAAGATAGTCTTGTTCCGGCACAACTGTAAGTTTACTGACACTCTTGGTGATCTTCAGGGTAGCAGGGCACTTGAGGGAGGTGGACCGCTTGACGCACCGCCAAACGATCTCATCCACTAATTTGGGAATAAGCTTTTTGTTTTACATGAAGCCATACAGACAGATCTTCTAACCCCGCGCTTAGATGTGATGACTTGGAGGTCAGCTGACTTAACTGAGTAGCTGAGGGAAAGTGATATGGCATCTGCTGACAGAGTTTACAAGGACCCGGGAGAGATCAATGTAATAATGTTAAGTCAAGAATGATGTGATTTTACATTGTCTTTTTAGGTTAAGGAACAATACTTTTTTATTAAATTAAAAAACGACAAACTAATTAACTTTAACTTTGGTTTGAAATATCATTGTGCAAAGGTATTCGAAAAATAAAAAAACGTTGAACAAGTGAGATGCATTCACCACTAAGTGGAATTTACATTGTTTCGTCAATTTATGAAAATTCAAACTTATTGATAAAAGAGTCTTAAATATACAATGTTTCCTATCAACTAAGATACAGTAAATTTACTAATATCAATTGACTGATGAACTGTATTTATCAAAATTGATATCCCGGCACATGAAATGTCAGATATTTTTATTTACTTATTTACTTTATTTCATTTTAGATATAAAGACGATCGACAATCAATTCAAACAATTAATTCAAACTTTATATGTGAAAAGCTGGCTAGGGTGGCTAATTTGTAGGTGGCTAAATGACCAGGGTGGTCAAAATGGAATGCTAGTTGACTTTGTGACGACCGAACACCAACTCCACCTTATGTGGATACTAGATCACCGCTGGTAGCTCCAAACATTTTCCATATTCACCTGAGAATCCAACACATATATTATATGTATGTTGATTAATGGGTGATGAATTCTTATTAACACCGATTTTAAGCATTTTAATTTTCTCACACAATATTTTTGTTCATAATAGTTGTTAAGATTTAGTTCATCATGGGCTATTTTCGAGCAAATTTTATCTAATTTTATGCATTTTTCATCAATTGAAAATTGATGAAAGGATAAGCAGTTTGATTTATGCCTTGATAAATTTATATATAATTAAAAATAAACTTCATTCAATTTGGAACTTTTGTCAGTTTTTGGCCGAGCCAACAGAATTGATCGAGGTACTATGTTTCCCGACATTTTGAAGAATGGGCGTATAAGATATTGTCTTCTTCTTCTTCTTCTTCTTCTTCTTCTTCTTCTTCTTCTTCTTCTTCTTCTTCTTCTTCTTCTTCTTCTTCTTCTTTTTTTTCCTCGCGTTCTTCTTCGCGTTTTTCTTCGCGTTCTTCTTCGCATTCTTCTTTGCGTTCTTCTTCGCGTTCTTCTTCTTCGCGTTCTTCTTCGCGTTCTTCTTCCTCGCGTTCTTCTTCTTCGCGTTCTTCGCGTTCTTCTTCGCATTCTTCTTCTCATTCTACTTCGTGTTCTTCTTCGCGTTCTTCTTCGTGTTCTTCTTCGCGTTCTTCTTCCTCGCGTTCTTCTTCGCGTTCTTCTTCGCGTTCTTCTTCGCATTCTTCTTCTCATTCTACTTCGTGTTGTTCTTCGCGTTCTTCTTCGTGTTCTTCTTCGCGTTCTTCTTCCTCGCGTTCTTCTTCGCGTTCTTCTTCGTGCTGGGGATTAAAAATAAACTTCACTCAATTTGGAACTTTTGTCAGTTTTTGGCCGAGCCAACAGAATTGATCGAGGTACTATGTTTCCCGACATTTTGAAGAATGGGCGTATAAGATATTGTCTTCTTCTTCTTCTTCTTCTTCTTCTTCTTCTTCTTCTTCTTCTTCTTCTTCTTCTTCTTCTTCTTCTTCTTCTTCTTCTTCTTCTTCCTCGCGTTCTTCTTCGCGTTTTTCTTCGCGTTCTTCTTTGCATTCTTCTTTGCGTTCTTCTTCGCGTTCTTCTTCCTCGCGTTCTTCTTCGCGTTCTTCTTCTTCGTGTTCTTCTTCGTGTTCTTCTTCGCATTTTTTCTCATTCTACTTCGTGTTCTTCTTCGCGTTCTTCTTCGTGTTCTTCTTCGCGTTCTTCTTCCTCGCGTTCTTCTTCGCGTTCTTCTTCGTGCTGGGGATCCCGTATTGGGGTTTCGCCCCGAGGCCGAGGCCGAAGGGGAAAACGAGGGATTTGAGCGCGGAAAGCTGCGGCCGTAGGCTGCTGTTTGCGCAGCCAAGCCCCCGGCCGAGCCAACAGAATTGATCGAGGTACTATGTTTCCCGACATTTTGAAGAATGGGCGTATAAGATATTGTCCTGTGGCCTTAAAGATGAACATATGGAATTATTTCCAAAATTGTACAAAAACATAAAAAGGTTAAAACCTAGAATAGCTATGATAAATGATTTCCAACGTATAGTTCGAAAGTTTGGTGAGCTATTAAAGGACAATTCTGATTACAAATATTCTGGCTCAAGGGAAGAGTATCTTAGTTTACCAGCTAAACTGCGAGCGAAGCGAGCTCCTAGCGCCGCAGGCCAAAGCGGTGACGTTAGTCACCACCGAAGGTCGCTTGTACAAATAAAAAAAGACAAATATATCGCATAACAAAATAGAATTAGTGCATTGTAGATCACTTTCGTACGTAGATTACACACCGAAGTAGCACCAACATTAGTTATTCTACAAAGAATTAAAGTAAAAATTAAAAGATAACATACACAATTTCATTTTGATCAATTTCAACTTTGGTCTACATCAACGTGAGCCCTCAACGTTAACAACTTTACTAGTCCATCGGCTGTGTGTGTGTGTGTGTGTGTGTGTGTGTGTGTGTGTGTGTGTGCACGTGTGATTCACCATTGTCTTGGATCACGTGTTGGACTCGTGACCGGCAACTATTTCCCTCCCGGAAAAGAGCTCAGAGCTCATCTATGACTAATTTATGGGTAATGCTGTAACCTTACACACACCCCTAACTCCTCGCCCACGAGAGTTGAAGTAACAACCCGTAGCGTAGCGATACTAAAATAATTTCGGTGTATACACCACATTAACCACATCACCACGTTCCCATGCACCATGCGGGCAGTGTCACAATCACCCAGACATCGTGGCGCCACGCATCCGCTCCAAGCCACAGATCGGCGACAGCCGAATCAGCAATTTAGCAAGCGCACAGAGGCGGACTCACACACAGACACACGAACACACACCAATAGATGCAGTCAATCGCCAATTCGGAATAACACACGGCAACACAATAGTAATCAACCCTTCCCCCCTGGATATATTATGTATTGTAGAATGGGATATAGGTAGTAATTATGAACCAAGAACAAACTTGTAAAGGGCCAAACACTCCGACTAAAAATCTTGACAAGGTGACTGAGAGCACCTCAAAATTCAGCAGACTCAGCATTTCCGGAAGACAAAACCGGAGTGCACGGGTCGGGGAGCAGTCGGTGTGTGACGTGCCCTAGTGATCAAATGTGTACAGAACAGTGTTATAATTATGTGTTGAACTTTAATAAACCAGAAAAATTTGAAAGAGAGCGAATTTGATGTAAATCCCACCGCTGACAAGACTAGATTACATCGACACCGCTACATCGGCCCTGGGCAGGATTCGAACCCAGACCGCCGCAGTGGCAGCCGGGAACTCTATCGACTGCGCCACGCGCGTGTGTGTGCGCGCGCGCGCGCGTGTGTGTGTGTGTGTGCGTGTGTGTGTGTGCGTGTGTATGTGTGTGTGTGTGTACGTGTGTATGTGTGTCTGTGTGTGTGTGTGTATGTGTGTGTGTGTGTGTGTGTGTGTGTGTGTGTGTGTGTGTGTGTGTGTGTGTGTGTGTGTGTGTGTGTGCGTGCGTGCGTGTGTGTGTGTGTGTGTGTGTGTGTGTGTGTGTGTTCGTGTGTGTGTTTTGTATGTGTGTGTGTGTGTGTGTGTGTGTGTGTGTGTGTGTGTGTATGTGCGAGTGTGTGTGTGTGCGCGCGCGTGAGTGTGTGTATGTGTGAGTGTGTGTGTGTGTGTGTGTGTGCGTGCGTGTGTGTGTGTGTGTGTGTGTGTGTGTGTGTGTGTGTGTGTGTGTGTGTGTGTGTGTGTGCGCGCGCGCGCATGTATATCTTTGTGTATATGTGCGAGTGTGTGTGTGTGTGTGTGTGTGTGTGTGTGTGTGTGTGTGTGTGTGTGTGTGAGAGTTTGAGTGTGTGTATGTGCGAGAGTGTGTGTGTGTGTGTGTGTGTGTGTGTGTGTGTGTGTGTGTGTGTGTGTGTGTGTGTGTGCGTGCGTGTGTGTGTGTGTGTGTGTGTGTGTGTGTGTGTGTGTGTGTGTGTGTGTGTGCGAGTGTATGTGCGAATGTGTGTGTGAGTGTGTGTATGTGCGAGTGTGTGTGTGTGTGTGTGTGTGTGTGTGTGTGTGTGTGTGTGTGTGTGTGTGTGTGTGTGTGTGTGTGTGTGTGTGTGTGTGTGTGTGTGTGTGTGTGTGTGTGTGTGTGTGTGTGTGTGTGTGTGTGTGTGCGTGTGTTTGTAATGTTTCAGCTATATCACCTTATCTATTCAAAATACTTATTCATAATATGAAAGTTATTTCTTCATATGTATTCTCTCTTAATAATTTTTCATGGCCTGTTAAATCTCTCACATCCCTCATGAAAAGATATCTATTGTCGTTGTAATATGTCCCCTTTAGTGACCTTAATACTATGATAATTTCAGCTCTTTTCGTCTTTTCAAAGTCGGCCGATCCAATGCTTTTAATATCTCTTCATATGTTTTATCTGCCATGCGGGGAACTGTTTTGGTTGCTGCCCTTTATATTCTTGCTTACATCCTTCAATCTGTGTGGCGACCATACCACTGACGCTTATATTAGTATTGGATAGATCAGGGTTTCAAAGAGTTTTTTCATCTTTTCTTCCATATAGTGAAAAGACACAATACTCTTCTAGAGTAGTCTGTATGTCTCTTCCAAAACACTGTATAACAATGAAAAAAAACCGGAAATGAGACTATCCTTTTCTAGAGTTATTTTTTGCGTAGATCACGAATATAACATCCGTTTCTTTCTGTGACCCTCCAGTTCTTCGTAAATAGCAGTGCCCGCAATGTCTATCTGAACGGTATTTTTTGTTGCTTTTACCATTTATATAATTTTTCACATAGCTATGTGTTTTTTTTCTTAACAGGATACAGAGTTAAGATGCCTAGAGAATGCAAGAATTCGCCAGACAAGTTTTGTTATATATGTGGATCAGTTACATTAAGGCAATACAAGAGACAGTTGACTCAACTTGTAAAGAAACTTTATGAGCTGTACTTTGGATGTAAAGTGGGTGACCAGGACAAAAGCTGGGCACCTCACATATGTTGTGTCAGGTGTACAAGTTCCCTTTCTGCCTGGGTGAAAGGCAAAGGGACTGGCCTCATGTTTGGCGTACCAATGGTCTGGAGGGAGCCAAAGGACCACTCAACAGATTGCTACTTCTGCTTAACGGATATTAAAGGTGGGTGTTCAGTGTTTATTTTTTTTTACTTTTTTTTATATATATTTTCAAGAGATGTATCAATAAAAAAGATCGAAATACATAATAAGTTGCACTTCCACTATTTTTGCACGTGATCACAACCAATAGTATCCATTTTTAGTTTTATTTTATTTTATTTTCCTGCAGGTTGGAACAGAAAAGGCAAGAAATCTATCGTGTATCCAGATCTTCAGTCTGCTATTCGCCCAGTTCTACATTCAAGTTATATTCCTGTACCACAGCCGCCCTCTGAACTACCAAGCGATGACACGAGCAACTCAGACGATTCAGAATCTCAAGATGCAACGTATACGACACAACTTGAATCTGATAAGAAACCACACCTCATCACCCAACCAGAACTCAATGATCTAGTTCGTGATCTAACACTTACTAAGCAACAGAGTGAACTCCTGGCCTCACGTTTGCAACAATGGCACCTGTTGGATGAAGAAGCTCGAATTACAGTATTTAGGAAGCGTTCTGCAAATCTACAGGATTTCTTCACTTTGGAAAACAACTTGACTTATTGTAATGATATCAGAGGCCTATTCAGTGCCCTTGAGCTGTCCTATGAACCCAATGAGTGGAGGCTATTCATAGATGGATCCCTTTACAGCATAAAAGCAGTTCTGTTGCACATTGGGAACACCATGCCTTCAGTTCCAGTTGCTTACTCAGTCATTTTAAGAGAGACATATGAGAACCTTGCTTTTATTCTAGACCACATAAGTTACAAAGAGCATGAGTGGTTAATTTGTGCAGACTTGAAAGTAGTAGCCATACTTAATGGGCTACAAACTGGATACACCAAATTTATGTGCTTTCTTTGCAAGTGGGACAGTAGGGCCAGATCAGAACATTATATACGCTCAGAATGGCCATCTCGGGAATCTATGACGCTTGGATGCCATAATGTAATTCATGAGCCACTCGTTAAGAAGGAGAAAATCATTTTGCCACCACTGCATATAGAACTAGGCCTAATGAAGCAATTTACCAAAGCACTGCAACATAACAAGCCATGTTTCCAGTATCTCAAAGGGATCTTCCCTAAAATTTGTGATGCCAAGATTAAAGAGGGTATATTTGTAGGCCCTCAGATTCGCAAGCTTATAAATGATGAGGACTTTGAGGCGACAATGGATGAACCTGAGCTAGCGGCCTGGCATGCATTCAAAGATGTATGCAAAGGGCTTCTGGGAAAGCACCAAGAGTCCCAGCGAGAGCGTAAAGTGGAGAGGCTAATCAAATGCTACCAAGATCTCGGATGCAATATGTCACTGAAGATACACTTTCTTCATTCTCATCTGTCCTTCTTCCCAGAGAATGCAGCAGATGTGAGTGATGAACATGGAGAGAGGTTCCATCAAGATATAGCGTCAATGGAAAACAGGTACAAGGGAAAATGGAGCCCTGCTATGCTGGCTGACTTCTGTTGGAACCTGAAGCGTGACACGCCTGAGACGTCTTATAAAAGAAGAAGTAAATAATAGATTGTAGGTTAATACATCATATAAAGCTAACAAACATACCGATTCATTATATATTAATTAAATAAATACAATGAAGACATTTAATCTGACTTTGGGAGCAAAATACATTTATGGAACCTTGGAAATCTCTATTAATTGCATAATTATTAAAACAGCGATTTACAAAAAATTGTGACGTGGCATGAAATTTTTGTTATCAAATTTGAATTCAGCACACTGAACTTCATAATAAAACGCACATGAGAACTATGTTTTTTTCTTAATCCTGAAATTTGTTGTACAGTGAAATCCTTCTTATATATCTGTTAGGTGACAGGATGTCTTATATGAACACCCTCAAATTTTTGTCCTCTTTTGCTTTTGCAATAGATTCACTTCCCGAGGAAGAGTGTGTGTGTGTATGTGTGTGTGTTTATGTGTTTATGTGTTTGTGTATGTGTGTGTGTGTGTGTGCGCGCGTGCGTGCGTGCATGCGTGCGTGTGTGTGTGTGTGTGTGTGCGCGTGCGTGTGTGTGTGTGTGTGTCTGTGTATGTGTGTGTGTGTGTGTGTATGTGTGTGTGTGTGTGTGTGTGTGTTTGTGTGTGTGTGTGTGTGTGTGTGTGTGTATGTGTGTGTGTGTGTGTGTGTGTGTGTGTGTGTGTGTGTGTGTGTGTGTGTGTGTGTGTGTGTGTGTGTGTGTGTGTGTGTGTGTGTGTGTGTGTGTGTGTGTGTTGTGTGGTTTTTTGCAGCTATTGACCATTTCCAGTATTTTTATTTTTTTGTATTGAAATTATTTGTTCATTCTTGGCTCCATGCGAAAACAGTATCAAGATATTTGTGCAGTAGCCTACAGACCTCTTCGCCTTTTACTTTTTTCATAATTTGTGTACCATTTGTAAACATGATGGCATAGTTTGTTGTACCTTCCATTATGCCATTGACATAAATAAGAAACATTAATCATATAATCATTGGTGCTAGCACTGAACCTAGGGGAACACAGGTTGTCAATGTTTTTCATCCTGACATCTTGTCCTTTACTACTCTCTTCATGTACCTTTTTTGATAAAAGAAAAAATAGATAAATGAAATGATAATCCATTCAAGTAGTTTGTCTCTCAGTCTTCCAACAAAGCCTTCTCTAAGTCGAGGTCACACGATCCGCCCAGCCGTGATTATCTTGTAGCAAAGCAATCACTTTCGAATAAAAAAATTGAAAGTTTTGAAACAGGACCTTCCAGAACTAAAGCCAGACTGACTGTTTGTGAGAATATTCATCTCATCAAAATATATGGCCCATCGATCTTTCACAATCCTCTCGCATAATTTCTTTATTGTGCAGGTTAGTGATACTGCTCTATAGTTTAGTGGTGCTTCCTTGCTTCCACCTTTGTGAATTGGTACCACATTGGCCCTTTTCCAATCCTGTGCCACTATGCCTTCTTTTAATGAACAAATTATGAGACTGTGAATCTTGTCCACCATTTATTTTCTACAATCTTTAAGAATGCAGTTTTAGATCCCGCCAGGTTCTGAATCTTTTTTTCACGTCCAATGAGCCCAAAGATTGAGCACTTTCATCACTTCTGCATTTATTTCTCCTAGGCCTGAATTCTTGTTCACCTCGCTTTCCTCTAAAAAGCTGTTCTCCTTTGTGAAAACAGATTGGAAGTTTCATTCATTATTTCTACCTGAGCTGAGGCCTCCTCAAAGAATTCACCACCTACTATTAGCTTCGTGATTACCTCCTTATGTTTCAATTTATCACTGATGATCTAGCTAGCAACCTGCCCCTGTCAAAACCACCAAACCTGCAGTGTGGGTTACTAGGGTGTTGCAAATGAAGCAGAAACACGTTGAGCAAAGCTCTGGTGGGCTCACCATTGGATGCCAGAAACACTCTTTCTCTTCCTCACAAAATTGCCCCCCCCCCCCATCTTTATCGGTGGAGCTTAGGGGGATTAGGCTGGATAGAGGAGCTCTCTCAAAGATTAGAAGACCAGGCAGTGGCGAGATCAGTAGTGATGGTTACACCTATTTCAGGTCTTGTCGCACAGATTGGTCCCACCTCATGGGAAAAGCTGTGAGCATATGTAGCTGATTACAGCACGTCGTATTAAAAGTTACTTTGGTTGACAAGTGTATGATATTTGTGAGGTTGAAGCACACCTTAGTCTTCAGAGGTCTATGAAGCTGAAGAGGTGTTCTATATGTGCACACACATACGCATATGGGTATTCCTGGATGTGTTTGCATTTGTGTATAAAAGTATGTGTATACGGTATACATATGTATGCATATGTATGTATATATTATGTGCGTGTTTGTGTTTGTATGTATCTGTATGTGTGATTCACCGTGGTATTGGATCAAGTGTTGAACTCGTGATCGACAGCTATTTCCCTCCCGGAAGAGAGCTCAGAGTTCATATACGACCGATCTATGGGTAATGCTATGACCATACACGTACACACACACCCAACACCCCGTCCACGAGAGTTGGAGTAACGACCCGCAGCGCAGCGATACTGAAATTATTTCAGTCCTGAGTGGGATTTGAACCCGGACCTCCGTAGTGGCTGCCGGGAACTCTACCACTGCGGCACGAGTCGTGTGTGTGTGTGCGCACACACGGTCACATGTTCGTTAGGGTTCGATAATAACAAACAGAAAATTAACTCTTCCTCACGACTTGTAACCTTAAACATCAGCCACTTCTTACTTCATTGCTCCTTTCTCCTTTCTCTGTTCATTTTCATTTCTCCCCTTCTCCTCTCAATCTTTTTTTTTATTCATCTTTTTCATTTTTCTCCTTTTCTTTTTCCTGTTCCTCTTCACCCTCT
>NC_134784.1:43851628-43854128 GCF_046742065.1 Oratosquilla oratoria | reverse complement strand
GCCTTCGCAACCGCAAATCCAGAGTTCGATGCACTTGTATATATTCAACTGTCTATTAGATACATATTTAGTATGTATTATGTACATGTTTGTTAGTGTAAAATAAGTGTCCTCAATGTAAGTTATTTTCTGGTGATAATGCAATATTATTAGTTGAAAAAGATTGAGTATTTGCCTCTTTCCTTTAAAGATGTGAATTCATGTCTTGTGAGGATATGTCGTGTGAGCATATGTCGTGTGAGCTTTTGTCTGCACACCCTATTCCATGCTCGCTTTATACATCATGTCCACATATTTCACCTAACACCGGTGCATAATCTAGAGCTATTTTGGAGTAAGTCAGAACGATTTGGGTTAATCTAACTAAACCTTGCAGGGACTTCATGTTATTTTACATAACTATGACTTACCATGGCTCCTCTCGACAATTCGGCCGGACGATTTTACTTGTATCTAGAGTCTTGAGGATCCTGTGAGTGATCCATTGAATCTTACCTAAAAAAAAAAAAAAAAAAAAAAAAAAAAAAAAATATATATATATATATATATATATATATATATATATGTTCATATATATATATATATATATATATATATATGTATATATATATATATATATATATATATATACATACATATATACAAATATTTGTGAATCAATGATAATGTCCCGACCATTTCTCTTGACTTGGTCTATGATAGCCGTCATGAGTTCAATTAGATAGGTGGTGTGGATTTGCCTCTCTTGAGGATAATGTCGCAGTAGCCAGTTATTGAATAATACGTGATATCTTTTGACATTATCAAAATGAACGGGCTATACTGTTCAAACTAATAATTACACGACCTCCTATGACAATGAACGACCTATTATATTATTGATGACCTGCCGTGACCTAATATGACCTTGAACAGCTCTGAAAGAACCAGAGCATGACGCGAAAACCGACCTCGCACGAAAGGACTCCCCCAGCAAACTAGTACAATCAAAGCCAAGGCCCGACAGCTGACCAAAGACTGACTTGACCTAATACGACCTGTCGTTCTCGGCGTCACTCGACGCGCAGCGACGTCACCGGGGGACGCACGCTTTAATTAATGTCATATCATAGTGTAGTGCGCCAATAGGAGGGAGCGCGGAGGGCATTAAATCACATAATGTTAAATGTCATACAAGAGATGGACCTTTCGTCCTTAATTAAGGCCTACATTTGATCGTATTGGTTCGGGTCGAGTCGAGTCGGGTCGGGTCGGATTGAGTAGGGTTGGGTAGGGTCGGGTCGGGTCGGATAGGGTCACAAGGGTGACGACCAAGAAGTTCTTCGAATTCTAAACACAAGGCATTCTTGATCTTGAACTTCTTCAACACGGATGCGTACATCATCGATGCTATTTCGGTTGAGGATAAAGACTTTATGCTGCATGGAGGATAGGTTACTGTTTTCGATTCCATACAAGTTATCCTCGTCAAAAAAAAAAAAAAAAATAAATAAATAAAATAAAATAAAAAATCACCTTTACTATTATCTGTAAGACAATCAAATTCACATCTCAGAAGATATATTTTTCCGTTCTCATATCTTCAAAATCAAATGTACTTTTGTACACTTTACCAAATACCACTCCGGCGGCTTTCGGGTTCCTCGCCCTTCTAATTTTCTCCTAAGTTGTTTCATCTTGATATGAAAAAGTTGCCGTTTCTTATTCACCTCTCTAAAGTAAAACCATCACGGTAAAACCTCACGGTAAAATATCTTTACTGGCATCTTCTTAAAATTATCCTGTCATTACTTCAGAACAGATGCACTTTTCAAGAACAAGATAAACATCTCGTAATGTTTTCCCTCCAAAATTAATCTTCTTGTACTTCTTCTCTTTTACTTTCTTTAAAACATTATTGCAGGCTCATACCCACTCCTTACATGGCCTTTTGCAGTGTACGTACAATAAAAAAATCCCTTGTACTCATCCTTTATTTTCTGAGAAAAAAAATACTAATTTCTCTCCAAAACAGTGGCGTCTTCATTACATCTTTTTCTAAAACAAATCATAATTGTACCACGTCCTTTTCATTTCCTCCAAATACTTCAAAATATTTCCTCCAAAATTATTGCATCTTCATATTAGCTCCTCCAAAGGAGGCCCTCCCCGTGTTCCCTTCGAATCTAGGACGTTTAGGCTATGGGCGTTTAGGTCATGGGCCTGCAATCTAGGACGTTTGGCCACGGTGAGTAGGATGTTTGGGTCCTTTGACAAAATATGAAAATAACTAGTGTTTTTGTAATGAACTAGCACATTCATTTCCTACCACACTATAATATATCCCCCCTTAAAAAATCTGTGCCCCAGATAGAAAAAATATATATATTCCTAGTTACCCCTGTATGATCTATTCCTTAAAGAGATAGAATATATATATATATATATATATATATATATATATATATATATGTGTGTGTGTGTGTGTGTGTGTATATTCATATATATATGTATATACATG
>NC_134784.1:43811628-43816628 GCF_046742065.1 Oratosquilla oratoria | reverse complement strand
AGTGGGAATGGTAAGGACTAGATCGAATCCCCCTCACGCTTCGCCATCGTAACTATTTGAATAATTCGCTAGTGGTCAGAGTCATTAATCATACAATCCATGACCGTCGCGCAGAGGATTCGAACCACCGCCTATAGACTCAAGAGAGTCCACAGCACCCGCCTTTAACACTTTTCGATCGTCTGTGGTCGAGTGGTTAAAGGCGGGTGCTGTGGACTCTCTTGAGTCTATAGGCGGTGGTTCGAATCCTCTGCGCGACGGTCATGGATTGTATGATTGATGTCGCTGTCCACTAGCGAATTATTTAAATAGTTACGATGGCGAAGCGTGAGGGGGATTCGATCTAGTCCTTACCATTCCCACTGGTGCGATTAGGTGTACTGTAAAAAATGGGGGTTATATGGGTGGCAGTTAGCAACCTCCCCAATCTCGGTAATCAGTTAGATTACGAGTTAGTACACTTTTAGATCGTCTGTGGTCGAGTGGTTAAAGGCGGGTGCTGTGGACTCTCTTGAGTCTATACGCGATGCTACGAATCCTCTGCGCGACGGTCATGGATTGTATGATACACACACACACACACACACACAAACACACACACACACACACACACACACACACACACACACACACACACACACACACACACACACACATATATATATATATATATATATATATATATACATACATACATATACATATATATGTATATCTGAATATAATCGCCAATGAAGGCGAATGTCAATCAAACAATTCCGACAGTCGCCCCGGGATTCGAACCGGGTCCTTGCGCGACGCTAGACCAAAATCAACTGACTGAGCTAAAGGAGCTCTAAAACATTTCCAGCTTGGAAATTGATCTAACTCCTGAAGAACTAAGTCGAATGCCAACTGCCGTCCTAATTTAATTTTATGGAGAATTAAGACCAACTCATAGCCAATGGTGAAGCTGGTACAAATCCTTGATGGGCTTTCGTCGTTGTAATACCTGAATAGAATCGCCAATGACGGCGAATGTCAATCAAATAATTCCGACAGTCGGCCCGGGATTCGAACCGAGGTCTTGCGTGACGCTAGACCAAAGCTCTACAGACTGAGATAAAGAAGCTCTAAAATGATAGTTTTTCTTGACACGGTTTTCCAGTTAACATCATGTCAGTGAACAGCTTCCACAAATTCAGCACCGAAACAAAACGGGTAGCCATTTTGGAAGCCCCGACGTAAACATTTGCAATGTAGATGGAATACCTTTCCCTATCATTGGAAAATTGTCTCTTGACATTAACTTTAAAGATGAATGCCCATCCATTCCAGTTGCCACATACATAGTTGGTGTTTATTTCCCTGCTGATATCCTCATTGTCTTAACATTGATGAACCAACACAACATTATCATTTACCCTGCTCAAGATAACAATTTATGCAAATAATTTCCTCCCTGCATTGCGTGCAACAGCTTCACACAGAGTACATCAACGTGGCAGAGCAGGCAGAAGAGAAATCAACGTCAATTAATGCTAATCAAAGTCACTGTGCTTCATCACACGAGGATGCACCAGCTGATAGCCCAAATGGCAACAATACCCAAACAACTTCCTACAACTCTAACTCTTCTATTATATTGACAGCTGTAGACTTGTGTTCTAAGCGTAAAAGACGCACTAATTCATACCGCATGTCCAAATCAGCAAAACTTAAGACAAAACACACAGTAAATAACGTTGAACCTTCACCGCCGGAGGATATATTATTGCCCCTCTTAGAGGATTTCAACCTTTGTTTCAGATGTGTTATCTACATTTAAACACACTCACGCTGTACCTATCAGCTCAAAGACACTATTCCCTTGTGAGTACACATAGATACACAAATGTTCTAAGCACAGGACACCGATGTAATCTGTATGCCAGAAACTTGCCGTGTCAATGGCATTTCCCTGCTCTCAGCCATCAGCTTTACGTTTAAGAAAGGGCATACTTGTATCTTGGTTAAAAATACCACTAATGCACCCCTCCAGCTCACAGTCGGCACAAACATTTGCAATTTCAAAGTTTATCCTTCACGCATACAAATCTTACATGGCAAACTTCCAATTTATCAAGTTTGTACATCACATTTCAACCCTATAGACTTTTCTGATGCACAGGCAGACTTGCTTACACTTTGCAACAAGTTCAGACATACCATTACCACTCCAAGTGAACCACTCGGAGTCACTAACCTTATTCAACATCAGATACCCCTTCGGGAGAGCTCCAAGCCACGTTACATTCCCGCATACAGTAAGCGCATGATTGTAGATAACCTCATCCAAGATATGATTGCGCAAGACATCATCGATCCATCCATTAGCAAATGGAAATTTCCCCATTTTGTTGTCCCTTAACAAGACGGGTTTTCCGCCTTGTAGTAGACTTCAGAGTTAAATAAACTAATTATACCAGACCAACACCCAATCCTTGTATTGCAAAGAATTTTCCACTCTGTCGGTGAAAACAACGTGGTATTCACGACCTTAGTCCTTGTGTTGGGATATTTCCAGAACCCCCTTGCTCCAGAATCTACACATCTTACAGGCTTTATAACAGCCACGGGTCATTATCAATTTAAACGATTAGCCATGGGTCTCGTTTCAGCTCCTTCAGTCTCCACAAGACTCATGGACAAAATACTCGCAGGTCTCATAGGTCATTCAGTGTTCATGTACCTCGATGACGTACAAATTCGTTAGCAAACATCTACACACTCTACACACTGTTTTCTCACGACTAGCATAAGCGGGTCTAAAACTGAAGCTTAAAAAGTGTTCTTTTCTTCAGAAATAAATACGCAGTCCTCATGCAGCACCAAGGTGATAAACTCAGACCTATACGAGTCGTGCACTCAACAAACATATGAGAAATTACTCAGTCACAGACATAGAGGCCTTAGCAGTTATATACGCACTCAAACATTTCAAAGAGATCATCATTGGTTACAAAATACACATATATACAGATCATCAACCTATTCAAAGGAAAGAATCTTTCAGGAAAACTTGCTCGCTGGTTCCTTACCATACAGGAGTTCATGCTCACTTTTCATTTTGTTCAGGGAAAAATAAACTTGGTTGCAGATGCTCTTAGTCACCATATTGCGACCATCACTCAAAACTCAAGCTCAATAAATATTACTTAAGCGCGCGTAGCCGCAGCGCAGAGATCAGATCCTCTTAGGAAACGTGTCATATACTTCCTCGAATCTGTAGTCACATCTGACACAAAAAAACTTTCATCCAGATCTCGACAATCACACATTAGTGGATGACATTTTGTATCACAAAACAACACTAACAAACAAACAGGAACCCAACAGATCAGTGTTTTAACAGGTAGTCCCTACAAATCTCATTCCAGAAGTTTTAAGACTTATACACAATTTATCCATTGCTACACATCCTGGCAAGGAGAAGTGCGTTACATAAGCCAGATTGTACTATTCTTGGTTAAACATGAGGAAGGATATACACGTGTATATCGACGCTTGCAAATTTTGCGCAAATCATAAAGGTTATATCAGCAGTCATGTTCCAATTCTAACTTATCCTACACCTTCTAACCCATTCGACACATTCGCCATTGATGTTCTTAATTTACCAGTTACACATACCGGAAACAAGTACTTCCTTGTCTGTGTCGACAATTTTTCACGATTTTGTATTCTTTGTCCCCTATCAGACAAGACAGCAAAACAAATAACAAAAAAATCTTATTGAAAAACTCACATGCCCCTTTACTACGCCCAAAACTCTGATTTCTGACAACGGGACTGAATTCAACATTGAGATTTTTTTGCACATTTGTGATTATTTTCAAATCAAGAAATGCAACACTATTGCTTATCATCCTAGTTCTAATGGCCTAGTTGAAGGCCAAAATGGAAAGAATCTCAACGTCCTGAGACATCTTGCTTCTGATCTTCACCCTTCCTGGGATGAACATGTCCCCATGATTCAGGATTGTTTGAACAGTTCCATAAACAAGTCAATATCGGAGTCACCTCATTTTGTCCTTTTTGGCTCAGACAAAACTCTTCCATATGATCTTCTTTCAGATTTACTTCCCATTTACAACTTCAATTATTTTGTCAAAGTTAAAATATAAAATTTCAAAAACATTTTCAAAAGAGTACATAATACCCTCTATCTATCTAAGAAAGAAATGGTCCGTTTGCACAACAAATCTTCCAGAACTGGTACTTCTGAAATTGGAGACATTGTTTACACCCTTAACCACACTCCACCTCTAAGCTCTCACCTAAATTCTATGGTCCCTGTCTCATCTTTAAATGTGAATCAAAGAACAAAGTAAAACCACTCTGCTAAATCTTACGGAGACCGTCTTGCACAAAGATCACATCAAAAGAGTCCCCCGTGCCCTCGGCATAGAAACTGTGCCTTCTCAAGCTCACACTAAACCTGATATAGAGGACAGCCATCACTCTTCTTCTCCAATTCCACCATTCCCACTTCCCCGCTATAGTTTTCGAAATCGAGGAACAACTTGATAAATGTATAGTTTTGCCTAGGTGAACGGAAATTATATCTACTTCAGCTTACTTTTACAATTAATTTGATTTTTATGTTATTCATGTGTATTATTCCTGTATAGTTCTCTTATGCCACCCTTATGTTTTGTTTTTCTTATTTCTATAAGCACAGGCTTACCGAGGACAGTGAGGGTAGCCGACCGAGTCACCATTTCATACATGACCTTTCTGGCAACCCCCTCGAGTCGGCCGCCCCTTTGTGTAAATGTTTGTACATAGAGAGGAATGTCTAGCAACCTTAGGAGTTTTCCTCTGGACTCGCCAGCAGTTTTTGTATCAGGTCAGGACTAACCATTAAAGCTGTTCCTCAACCTTCTCTCCAGCGAGCATCACTCCTATACCGCTTGCATGTAGGTCTCGGGCTGGAGACAATCAGTCGCATCTTCGATACTTGTCTCCGTCACCCTATC
>NC_134784.1:43799128-43806628 GCF_046742065.1 Oratosquilla oratoria | reverse complement strand
CACACACACACACACACACACACACACATATATATATATATATATATATATATATATATGTATGAATGTATGTATAACATATGTTGTATACATACATATATATATACATATATATATACACACATATATATATATATATACATATATATATATATACATATATATAAATACAGTATATATATGTATATGTATATATATGTATATATATGTATATGTGTATATATGTATATACATATGTATATGTTCACTATAAACCCACTATCGGAGAAATAATAACAGAAAATACAGGGAAACTGTATATTTCGACTACTATCTGTAGTCCTCTTCAGCAGAATGCTTACATGAAGTTAATGTACAAGTATATATGAGGAAATGAGAGGTACATAGAAGGGGATGAGGAAAGTGGGGGGGGGGGAGACTCAGGTACTATGTACTATGTACTTTCCTCATCCCCTTCTATGTACCCCTCATTTCCTCATATATACTTGTACCTTAACTTCATGTTAGCATTCTGCTGAAGAGGACTACAGATAGTAGTCGAAATATACAGTTTCCCTGTACTTTCCGTTATTATTTCTCCGATAGTGGGTTTATAGTGAACTTTTACAAATGTGTTATAACATACCAATTTCCATATATATATGTGTATATATGTATATATATGTGTATATGTGTGTATATATATATATATATATATATATATGTGTGTGTGTGTGTGTGTGTGTGTGTGTGTGTGTGTGTGTGTGTGTGTATGTGTGTGTGTGTGTGTGTGTGTGTGTAAGGCCATATATATGAATAAATGGATATAAATATATGCTGTTGTAACCCTGCTTTTGTAAAGGCGATCACTACCATCTGAGTAGAAATGAGTGACATGGTTTCATGAAATATTTAAATTGGTGAGTAATTGAAGTAGGAGGGTTTTTGAGCGTAAAAAGTATTCATTCTCTATTAAAATCCCTTTTGTCAAATACGGTTAATGAATTTGTTGCACTAATCTATGTGTTGAAGAACTGTGGGTTATATCAGGTATTTTTAGATAGATCATGGGTCTGCCTATTTCATATAGGATTCACAGACCAAAAATTAGTAGTAGTGGATACTCGACTCTCTTACTGAATGCAACATGCAAAAGAAGAAAAACTTAGATTCATATATACTTTCTTGCAAAATATGATAACTGCGAAGAAACTGAAAGTAAACAAACCAACTGTATAACTCCTGAATGTCTTTTCGCGTACACCGGTGTGAGAGCACTTGGCCTGATAACGTGTACAAATATATCAGAGTCCACTGGGATTTCTCCCATTGCTACACTTACAGTACAGTATGTTCATTAAGCTCGTCTTTTGTTTGATAGAAAAGAATCAGTACAGTGTATCATCATAGGAAAGGAGTTAATAGAAATATCAAACCTTTCTCTACGGAAACGATTTTTGAAACGAATAGTTATCTTGCTTCTGTCAGGAAAAATGATTTAATAGAAGGAAAAAAGGGAAAAAGTCATAGAGGACGGGAAAAGTAGTGATACAGGTAATATGAGGAGTTGGGTTATACACTGTGCGGTTGGTGGTTAATGTAGTGTACTACGTATTCAGGAAAAGCCTAACGAAGAATGATGCAGGAGTAAGGGGGGACTCGTGTAGTGTGATAGATGGATGGGGAAATCGCGTATGGATGAGGGATTTTTTTTTTTTTTTGATAGATAGTTTCTAGTTGAGAATAGAAGGATTCAAGGTGAGATAGCGGGCTCAGAACATCTATCCTGTATTTGCACATAAATCTGGGTCACTATTATGTGTGAGAAAGAATATGAAAGTAATGAAGTTGATATACCAATAAATGTGGGAACAAAATCATTTCAGTCTAAAGGGTAGAAGAAACCAGGGTCCTTTTCAGTCGAACGGAGAAAGCCACAAAATAAGATCATATAAAGCAGGGAGACGAGAGCAAAGGGATCCATGTCTGGCACAAACCAGGAGAGATCACCTTGAAGAGGAATAAATAGGGCACACAGGGAGTCGGCCATTTGAAGTAGGGAAGCTTAGAATAACATATATTGAACAATTGGAAGCAGTCAGGGAACACGTGACCAGAGGCACGTCTACATGGAAACACAAGGTGAAGCGGGGAGGCAGGTCGAGCCTGAGCCCTATGAGGCACTCAGACAAAGAGACAGAAAAAACATATATGACTATATTCATTTGCGCTGGCTCGCTATGATTATGAAGAAAATACTTACGCAAACGAAAACTCCTGTTGGACGAAAAGAATTGATTCTTTCCGGGCCCGCCGGACGAAGAGGTAAAAATGGGGCTTGATGGCTCGCTATTCGCAAGAAGAATAAAAACAAATGTGATTAAAATTTCGGGAAAACTTTATTGCGCGTAAAAACCAAGATAGAAATTCCATCAAAAATATGTCTTACAAATGTCAGAATAACAAAGACATGACCTGAAGCGGATGATAAGAGAGAGAGAGAGAGAGAGAGAGAGAGAGAGAGAGAGAGAGAGAGAGAGAGAGAGAGAGAGAGAGAGAGAGAGAGAGAGAGAGAGAGAGAGAGAGAGAGAGAGAGAGAGAGAGAGAGAGAGAGAGAGAGAGAGAGAGAGAGAGAGAGAGAGAGAGAGTGAGAGTGAGGTAGGTAGATAGATAGATAGATAGATAGATAGATAGATAGATAGATAGATAGATAGATAGATAGATAGATAGACAGATAGATAGAGAGAGAGAGAGAGAGAGAGAGAGAGAGAGAGAGAGAGAGAGAGAGAGAGAGAGAGAGAGAGAGAGAGAGAGAGAGAGAGAGAGAGAGAGAGAGAGAGAGAGAGAGAGAGAGAGAGAGAGTGAGAGTGAGGTAGGTAGATAGATAGATAGATAGAGAGAGAGAGAGAGAGAGAGAGAGAGAGAGAGAGAGAGAGGAGAGAGAGAGAGAGAGAGAGAGAGAGAGAGAGAGAGAGGAGAGAGAGAGAGAGAGAGAGAGAGAGAGAGAGAGAGAGAGAGAGAGAGAGAGAGAGAGAGAGAGAGAGAGAGAGAGTGAGAGAGAGAGAGAGAGAGAGAGAGAGAGAGAGAGAGAGAGAGAGAGAGAGAGAGAGAGAGAGAGAGAGAGAGAGAGAGGAGAGAGAGAGAGAGAGAGAGAGAGTGAGAGAGAGAGAGAGAGAGAGAGAGAGAGAGAGAGAGAGAGAGAGAGAGAGAGAGAGAGAGAGAGAGAGAGAGAGAGAGAGAGAGAGAGAGAGAGAGAGAGAGAGAGAGAGAGAGAGAGAGAGAGAGAGAGAAGAGCGCTAGTGGTGTGGACAAGGGACATTTACAGGATAGAAGGGCAAACACAAGGGCTTGGGGCCTAAGCAGGGCGAAAGGTGTGTTGGCAAGTGAGTACAAACTAGAAACGTAGAATGATGGCGTGTAAAAGGATACGAAATGGAGTGTGGGTGAATAGAGAATCACCTATACACAAGTCGAAAATGTGGGAAATATGTAAAGGAATAATGGACAAGTAGAGGTTGATGAGAGGAGGCTGCAGGAGAAAAATGTGGGCATAACCTCGCCTTAGGATTTCCAATTTAACCTATCTAACATAGTCCAACATAATCCATCATAAACTTACTCAATTTATCCAAAATTAAGTTAACCAAATGTAACCTAATCTAAGTTGGTTAAATGTAAACTACTCTAACCAATGTAATCTAACTTAATTACATTGGATTAATTTAGGGCAGGTTAGGTTAGGTTGTATTAGGATAGGTTAGGTCAGGTTGAGTTGTGTTAGGATGGTAGGTTGGGTTATTTTAGGATGGTAGGGTAGCTTAGGTTAGGATAGGCTAGGCTAGGCTAGGCTAGGCTAGGTTAAGTTGGGTTAAATTAGGTTAGTTTAGGTTAGACTAGGTTAAGCTAGGATAGGTTAGGTTGGTTTAGGATGGTGGATTAGGTTACATTAGATTAGGGTAGGTTAGGGTAAATTAGGATAGATTAAGTTGGGATAAGTTAGATTAAGTTATGTTTGGTTAATTTAGGTTAGATATGGTTAGCTTAGCTTAGCTTAGGTTAAGTTAGGTTAAAGCCTGCTCACACCAACGCAATTATAGCTTGGGTTGCGAATTTTGAAAATGGCTGCGTTCGATGTGTTTCTATCCTCCATATCGGTGAGCCCAGCTCACACCAACGCGTTTCGCCCATACATTTTTACTTCTATGTGACTTCGGTGTAAACACACCATATCGTACTAGATATGCACGGGTCGAATTAATACCAAGATAACATCGAGATAAGACTGCGTGGTGTCAGAGAAACGCAAGGTCAAACGCGAGCGGGGCTTTAGGTTAGGTTAGGTTAGGTTAGGTTAGATTGGCCTAGGTTAGGTTAGTTTAGATCAGGTTAGGTTAGGTTTAATCAAATCAGATTATATCAGAAACAATAATCTTCAGGTTTCTGCAATTATACTGAGACAGAAGTAGAAGAAAAGAAGCAAAGGCAAAAGTTGAATTGAAACAGTAATTTAAAAGGGGTGGGGCTAAGCAGGGACAGAGACAGAACAGGGATATGGTGGGGTAAGGACAGGGGTGAGGTAGGGGAATGGGTAAAAAACGGGGCAGGGGCACGGTGGGACATGAATAAGATAAGGTAGGGACAGGGAGAGGTGGGGACAGGGAGAGGCAAGGACAGAGGAAGTGGAGGAGGTTCTATGAAGAGATGGTTTCTCAGATATTGCGTCCGGGTTTAGAGCGTACAGTAACCTTGATACTCATTTACCTACTAGTTCCTCCACACTCACCTTCACCATACCAAACCTTTATCTCTTTCTCTTCCTTCTTATAACCATTTTTCTCTTTCTTCTCTTCTACCTTATCTTCTTACTGCATCTACTCTTCCTTCTCGTGCTTCTATTCGTTTTGATAATTTCGTTTTGACTTTTTCTCTATGTATTTAATGTGCTCTTCCTCCTCCATCTTCTTTTTCTGTACTCTTTCCTTTTTCTAATCTATGTTTTTTTCCTCCTCCATCTCTTGTTTCTTTGATTGCTCCTTTTTATTCTTTTCGTCCTATTCCTCCTTTCCTTTCACCTTCATCTCTTCTTCCTTGTATTCATTTTCATCCGTCTCTTCCTTTCAATTCTCTTTGTCCTTCTTTTCCTTATTTCCTGTCTCTATTTTCGACTATTATTCGTCATCCCGTTTTTTCCTACTCTTTCATCTTCAGCTTATTCTTCTCTCTTTTTCATTCTCTTTCTTTTGAGTAACTTTCTCCTCACCCCTCCACTTTCTTTTCTTCTTCTTTTTCTTGTTCACACTTACTCGCTCTGTTCCCCTTTCTTTCTATCTCTATTACACATTACTCCATTTTCCTTTTTGTCTCCTCCTCGGTCTCCATCTTCCTCCTCCCATCAGCTTCATCTTCATTCCCCCCCCTCCCCCGATTTCCCCTTTCTCTTTCTCATCTTTTTCGCTCTGGACTCTTGTTCCCCAATTATTCCACCCCTCCATATTTCCAGCGCTTTCTGATTCCATCTTTATCTCCCTCGCTTCTATACAGCACCTTCAACCCCTTTTTTCTGGCCTAGTTGGCAACCAAAAGGTCTCCCGGTAGGCTATTCTATCATATTCCCCTTTCACTCTATTTCTAATCTATTGCATTCTTGTCTAATCTATTGCATTCTATTTTTACAACAAAGAGAATATGCCTAACATATCCATCTTTCCTCCTAGCTCATTTAACATATCTTACCCTCAGCTATACATTAATTATCGTCTGCCGTTATTCAAAACAAAATTTGTTTAATGCGTCACTGTAGCAAAGAGATCACCTCTATGGCACGGAGAGGAGGATAGGTACGAGTACATTCATATTCAGTTGGATGTGATTATAGACAGTCTACGAATGGTGGTACGTGATCTCAACCTAGAAGGTAACCTTCGGTTGTGATGTCAGAAGGTGACATCGACTACTCGCCGAATGCTAACGACCAACGCGACAACTTACAACCAATGTAACAACTAACGACCAATGTACCATAACAATCACCCCTTTCTCCAAAAGAAAACCCCTACCCAACTGTGATTGCGCATGCCGAGTTGGCGGACGGCTTGTACAAAGCGACCTCCTCGGTTCCGTAGGCTCATTCATATCTTCCAAATTACGTGGATTGATCAGTGTGTGTTGGGAGGTGACTGGAGCTCCATCAGCGTTTCTGAACCACTGCAGCTATCTTCCTCGTAGGGTAATTTCTAATATCCGTAATTTGCGATCGAGGCACTGTTTCTACTGGTGTTTGAGAATGCTTCCGAAAGTAGGAATCAACTTCATGGCCAGATGGGGCAAAATACTTAATAGACACAGTGTCTCCTCTGCCATCGGGGTATTGCACGTAAGGATATTGGAAATTTACTTCTATCAGTTCCACCTCGTCAACCAGTGGGTCACACTTGCTCGGTCGCACATAAGGTATGAGCAGGATAGGACCCAGATTACACAGCCAGGACGGCACGGTGACTCCAGTAGGCGATCGACGAGTATGGTTAAAAAGACTTTCGTAGGGCGTAGAATTGGTCGCGGTACACAACAGAGAACGAGCCGCATGTAGGTCATCTGGTGAGACACTTTGCCAACACTGCACTGGGAAGTCACATGATTTAAGCACTCTTGTCACGGCCTTCCAAATGACACCGTTAAAACGTTCAACTTGTCCATTGCCTTGAGGATTGCAACTAGTCGTCTCACTTTACGCAATTCCTTTTCTGGGCAGATAATCTTGACTGGAAAATGATCCACCACGGTCAATATGTATAGAAGCAGGCATACCAAACACTGTGAAAATTTGACACAAATGGCTTATGACGGTTGTAGTATTCATGGTGAAGCAAGAAAATATAAACGGGAATCTGGATTATTCGTCTATGATATTAAGGAAATATTGAGCTTTGTCCGGGTGGTGGAACTCTGCCTTACGTTTCGCACAAATCCTGCACAGCTCGTCCGCTACACGGCTCTTGACAAAGTGTCAGAGGGAGTGTTTTCCTTTCTAGTACTGTACAATATATAATAGTCATAGTAGTTCATCATCCTTTATTTCGTTTTACTGCTGTCTGTTAAACATATATGTTACTGAACATTGATCTGTCGCAATCGTAAAGTTACCCGACAAATAGTATGGCCAGGACACTATTGGTGAAGTTGAAGCATACCTTAGGCTTCATCTCTCTTATTGCAGTATATGTTTTTACTGAAGCTTATAACCTTGAAGAGAAGATGTTATATGCCAAGCATGAATCTACAGATGACCAGTGCCCAATACAAGACACATTGATTATTTTTGGCGACTCCAATGCGGTTACTGGTACCAACAGAGCTATAAAGTGCGTATTGGACCCCATGGTTCTGGAACCAGGAACATTAACAATTCTTTCTCTCTCTGAACTTTGCAAAGTCCAGAAGGCTGAGGATTGGTGCTTCTTGGTTCCAGAGACAAGAACCACACCGATTGACTTGGTACACTAAAGTCGGAGGAGTAGCCAA
>NC_134784.1:43789128-43791628 GCF_046742065.1 Oratosquilla oratoria | reverse complement strand
TTATATAAGTGGATATTAGTCTGCAATCATAGAATAATGCTGCATGTCTCTAGCCCGTATGGGTGTCACTAAAGTTTATATCGTATTGACTTTATAAAGCTTTATAGTCAATACCCCATACAGGGTGTAGAAAAGGAAGAGTAATAGAGAAACAAGAATAGTAGAGTAGGGGTTCCCAACCTGGGGTTCGCAGGATGGTATACAAGGGTACTTGAGTGAAAGTAACTAGTTTTACTACTGCATATGTAGTATCGCTGTCATTATTTAATACACTAATGGTTAAATGATGAATAAAATCATTACAATTTGAACCAATTAATATCCATTGCGGTACCATTATATATAAAATTTGTCTTAATATATTTCTTATCATCTCCTTTCGCTTCGTAGTGGCATGGTGGGCAATGCAGCTAAGAGGGGTTGCCTCGTAATGATGCTTGGCGATGCGGGGGTGAGGGGTCTGTGCCTCGTGGCGATGCTGGATTTTGTCAAAGATTGTTAGCGTTGGGAAATGTAGAGTTGTGCCTCGGAGGAATATGTAGAGTTGGAATTTCATATCCCATCGCTGCCACCAGAATGTAGAGTGTAAGTATAACTTCTACATCGGGTGAAAAATAAGTTCGGGTTTGTTAAATCCGTTAGTGAACATCTACACACTCTACACACTGCCTTTTCACGATTAGAAAAAACAGGTCTTAAACTAAAGTTTAAGAGGAATTTTAACCTCGCAGGACAAGGTCAAGGCAGCCATATTTTCCCCACTCTCTACTTCTGTAGAAGACACGTTCATTCATTGGTCTGTCAGGTTTTTACAGACGTTATGTTCAAGGTTACGCTGATATAGCAGCACCTTTAACTTCACTCCTTAAGAAGGACACACCCTTCAATTGGACACCTGGCCAAGAGAAAACCTTTAATGACTTAAAGAAAACCTTAACTACGGAACCTGTCCTTGCTTTCCCAAACCAAAAGCTTTCTTTCACTATTTGCAGTGAAGCATCCTACAAAGGACTTGGCGCAGTCCTCACGCAACACCACGGCACAAAACTCGATTAATTGCCTATGCGAATCGCACACTCAACAAATACGAGCAACATTACTCAGTCACAGACATAGAAGCATCAGCAATTATATACGCACTCAAACATTTAAAAAATATCATCTTTGGTTACGAGATACACATATATACAGATTATCAACCAATTTTACACCTCTTCAGAGGAAAGAATCATTCCAGAAAACTTGCCCGCTGGCTCCTTACCATTTAAGAGTTTATACCCATCTTTGATATTGTTCAAGGAAAAGCAGATCTAGTTGCAGATGCCCATAGTCGCCATATTGCGACCATCACTCAGAATCCTCTTTCAGGAAACCTTAGAAAAGCAAGCGTTGCCGCAGCGCAGAGATCAGACCCTCTTTGGAAACGTGTCATATACTTCCTCGGATCTGCAGACACAACTGACACAGAAAGCTTACTTCCTGATATCGACAATTACACGTTAGTGGATGATATTCTGTATTACAAAACAACATTAACGAACAAACATGAACCCAAAAGATCAGTGTTTCAATTTGTAGTCCTTACGGATCTCATTCCAGAAGTTTTAAAGCTTATACACAATTCAGTTATTGCTGCACACCCTGGCAAGGAAAAATGCGTTACACAAGCCAGATTACTACTATTTCTGGTTAACCATGTGGAAGGATATGCATGCGTACATTGACGCTTGCCACATTTGCGCGATTCACAAAGGTCATATCAGCAGTCATGTTCCAATTCTAACTTACCCTACACATTTTAAACCATGCGACACATTCGCTCTTGATCTTCTTTAGTTACCATTTACACATACCGGAAACCAATATCTTTTTGTCTGTGTCGATCATTCTTTATGATTCTGTCAAGGTAAAATGAGCAGATTTTAATAATCTTTTCAAAATAATATATAATATTTATCATCTAAATAAGGACGAAATGGTCCGTTTGCATATCAAATCAGCCAGAGCTTGTACCTTTGAAATTGGAGACATTGTTTACACCCTTAACCACATCCCCACCTCGAAGCTCTCCCCCAAATTCTCTAGACCTTATCGTATCATTGGACATGAGTCAATGAACAAAGTCAAAAAACTCAGTTTGCACGATCTTACGGAGACTATCTTGCACAAAGATCATATCAAAAGAGTTCCCCGTGGCCTCGATATAGAGACCCTCCCTTCACAGACCCACAATACCCCTGAAATAGAGGACCATTACCAATCCTCTCAACCAAAGCCTCCAGTTCCCCTTCTCCGCTATAATCTTCGAAATCGAGCGACCGCTTCATAAATGTATATTCTTGCCTAGGTGAATGGAAACAATATCCACTTCAGCATTTTCATACAATTAAGTCTATTTCCTTTTATTCGTGAATATTTCCCGATACACCATTTTCTGTATCTTCATGCCAAAGTCCTGAAAAAGGCTTGTTCTGTTTTGTTTTGTTTCATGAGTACCAGT
>NC_134784.1:43776628-43784128 GCF_046742065.1 Oratosquilla oratoria | reverse complement strand
ACACACACACACACACACACACGTACACGCACACGCACACACGCACACACGCACACACGCACACACGCACACACGCACACACGCACACACGCACACGCACACACGCACATACGCACACACACACACACACATACACACACACAAACACACACACACAAACACACATACAGAAACACTAACACACAGACACACACATACATAATAATACATGCGCACAGACGCACACACAAACACACACACACAGCCACACACATATAATCACACAAACACAGACACATATACACATACACAGACAAAGACACACAGAGATATATACATACCACACAAACACAATTATACGTACGTACAAACAGACACACACACACACACACACACACACACACACACACACACACACACACACACACACACACACACACACACACACACACACACACACACACACGCACGCACACACACACACACACACACACACACACACACACACACACACACACACACACACACACACACACACACACACACACACACACACGCACACACACACACACACACACACACACACACACACACACACACACACACAGAGAGAGAGAGAGAGAGAGAGAGAGAGAGAGAGAGAGAGAGAGAGAGAGAGAGAGAGAGAGAGAGAGAGAGAGAGAGAGAGAGAGAGAGAGAGAGAGAGAGAGAGAGAGAGAGAGAGAGAGAGAGAGAGAGAGAGGAGAGAGAGAGAGAGAGAGAGAGAAACACTAACACACAGACACACATACAGAATAACACATACACATAGACTCACACACAAACACATACACTCACACACATTCACACACACAATCACACAAACAGATACATACACATACACAAACATACACAGAAACACGCACATTATCTGGCGATAGTTAGATCTATCCCTGACTGCGTTACAGTTTTAGTTTCCGTTCTATAGGATGTATATTAATTCACTAGAATCCGTACAGAGGAGAATAACCAAAATGATACAAAGGTTTAGAAATCTACCACGCGATGATAGGCTTATTCACTTTGACTTACACTTTCTGGAAAGACGGAGAGTGCAGGGTGATCTAACAGAGGTATTCGAATGGGTTGAGGGCTTTTACAAGTTTGATGCAGGAAACGTCTTCATGATAGCAGGGTATTACAAGTGGTAATGTATTAAAAAATAATTAAAGAAAGAAATAGGCAAGAACTGGTTTTATCAAGAGAGTGGTTAACGAATGTAATAAACTTAGTAACCATGTAGTGAGCGTTGTAAAAAAAATGGTTGCTTTAATAGAAGATTAGATAATTCTATGGATAGGGATGACAAGCGGTAGGGAAAATGGAACTGCCTCGTGTAGGCCTCATAGTCTCATATCCCCTATTCATATGTTTTTACGTAGTAAAAATGATTGGTTGAAGTGGTCAGCACCTCTGAATGGCACTGATCCAAAACATTCCCCTACAGAGAAGGAGAAGCCACGAGTTCATGATACGACCATACACTGGTAAGTCATGTAATGATGGGATATATCAGAGGGGGTAAGAAAAACACATTGCATCGCAGAATTGGAAGGCCCTACAGCAAGAGGATTATGTGCTAAACCTAAAGAATCTTTTTTCGGAAATGGGTTTGCTTTCATTAATGGGAATGGGTCATGAAGGAAATAGTCGTATCTTATTCTGTAACGAAGCCTAGATGTAACCCACATAACCCGAATGAAGAGCAAACTTACAAAGACTAAGGTTTTGAAGAATTCACTTAGAACGAAGAAAATCAAAACGCTCACGAAAGATTCACTCCCCTCCGCCTGATTTGAACGCAAAATGTCTCGGATTTTCATGCACAGGATTTAAAATTTTCGGCATGAGGACCTTGATTTCCTTTTACAAGATAGCCCACGTTTTATCATAGAAATCTTGGCGGTTTTAGTTGCCCTTATATTTGAAAGCTACGCTCAAAGACCCAGCCCGTTTCCTCGGTTTTAAGCAGAGGAATTGTTACAAGCATATCTGGTTCCATCGTGAGAACCATGCAACTTCTATGTTCTGTTGCTTCAGCTCATATAGTAAATACATATTTGCATCCCTATGGAAAATATTTTCATAGAAAGAAAGGAACGAAGGAAGAAAAAATTAAGAAAATAGAAGGAAGAGGAAAGAAGGAAAAAGATGAATGAAAAAAGGAAGAAAAGAGAGAGAAAAAAAAAGAGAGAGAGAATGGAGAAAGGAAAACAGAGAAGGATTAAAAGAGGGAGGAAGTAAGAGAAGGAGGAGGGGACAAAGAAAGGAGGGAAGGAGGTAAGAATGAAAAGGGTAGAGGAAGAGGCAGAGCAGGAAAGAGGGAAAGGTGAAGGAAGGAAGGAAGGAAGGAAGGAAGGAAGGAGGAAAGAAGGAGGGAGGGAAGGAAGGAAGGAAGTAGAGAGGAAGGAGAAGAGACAAAGGAAAAGGATCGGAGGACAGAAGGGAAGAAAAGAAGTAGGGAAAGTGGGAAGGGAGGGAGGAAGGGGAAAAAGAAGGAAAGAAAGAAGAAAGGAAGGAAGGAGGGAGGGAGGAGGGAAGGGGGAAGGGAAGAATTGATAAATAAATGACAGAAAGAATGGAAGGAAGGAAAGAAGGGTGGGAGAAAAGAAGGAAAGCAGGAAGAAAGTAAGAGCAAAGCAATGGAAGTAAGGAAAAAAGGAGAAGAGGAGGAAACCTTGAAAAGGGAAAGTAAAGGCAAAGCGGATGGAAGGAAGGAGTTAAGGGATATGGAAGAAAAGGGGAAAGCACAAAGAAAGAATAGAAAAAAGAGGGGAGGAAGGTAGGAAGGCAGAAAGGGAAGAAGAAATAGAAATGACAGGAAAAAGGGAAGGCAGAACGGGATAAATAAATAAAAATGTAAAAAGAAGAAAGGTAGGAAAGAGGGAAAGAAGGAAAGGAAAGGGAAAAGAGAGAAGGAAAGAAAGAAGGGAAGAAAGACGCGATGATAGAAGAAAGAAAAAAGCTGAAAGAAAGAGTATATGGAAGAATGAAAAGATGAAAGGAAAGCTGGAAGTAAGTGATAATGAAAGCATGTGATAAATGTTACCTCGAGCTTTACTGAGCGAAACCGGGAGACCCACAATAGGTGGGAACGGCCCCCGGGATCCGCCCATAGATTGCTCGGGGAAGAAACGTTGGATTGTGTTTTATCTATGTGTGACTGTTTTTTTTGTCACCGGTATGTAATGGTAGGAATGGGGATAAAATCTCTTTTAACAAATCGCAAATCAGGCGTCATGATTGTCAAACTAGAAGTACAGGCTAAACATCTACAGCCGCTGTTTACTCTTGACCCGTCGGTAATTATTTTTCATGAACGTATTCGGTCTTTTCGTTAGTGGAAAGTGAACGTGTTTATGCACATCAGCGTGCCTGCACGTAAAAATAGTTTATGTGTACTTATCTAGAAGGGATATTCTATCCATACATTTTACATCTTGTGCTATTATTTCAATATTGCAAAACGTTGTCACTGGTTGCTTAAAATATGTGTTTGTGTGTGTGCGTGTGTATGTGTGTGTTCGTGTGTGTGTGTGTGTATGTGTGTGTGTGTGTATTTGTGTGTGTGTGTTTATGTGTATGTGTGTGTGTGTGTGTGTATTTGTGTGTGTGTGTGTGTGTGTGTATTTGTGTGTGTGTGTTTATGTGTATGTGTGTGTGTGTGTGTGTATTTGTGTGTGTGTGTGTGTGTGTACGTATGTGTGTGTGTGTGTGTGTGTGTGTGCGTATGTGCGTGGGTGTGTGTGTGTGTGTGTGTGTGTGCGTATGTGCGTGTGTGTGTGTGTGTGTGTGTGTGTGTGTGTGTGTGTGTGTGTGTGTGTGTGTGTGTGTGTGTGTGTGTGTGTGTGTGTGTGTGTGTGTGTGTTCGCGCGCGCGTGTGTGTGTGTGAGTGTGTGTGTGTGTGTGTGTGTGTGTGTGTGTGTGTGTGTGTGTGTGTGTGTGTATGTGTGTGTGTGTGTTTACGTGTATGTTTGTGTGTGTGGTGTGTGTGTGCGTATGTATTTGTATGTGTGTGTTTACACACACGTGTGTCTACTCATATTTTTGTGCACACGTGTGCAACAGGCTCAAGAAAACAATAACTAGCAAAAGGAACAGCAGAACTAAAACTACTCATCGAATAAGTACAGAGAAGACGAGCATCACAATGCGGTCATCACGAGGCCATCATCACGAATAGGTTTCAAGAAGTCGGTTTATCACAAGGCACTCATATCACGGCGATCGGCTGATGACAGTCATTGGGTGGAAACCGGTTACTAAGGAGATCTCATCACAAAGTGGTCATCCCAACATTGTCCGTCCTCAGAAGGTGTTCATCACAAGGCGGATATCACAAGACAGTCATCATGAAGTAATTATCAACGGGCGCAGGTTAAACGTGGTCATCGGCTGATGATCATCACATGATCGTCGTAAGGTCGTAATTCCTGAGGCACGTCGGGAGCTGGAATTGGTGTTGGAAAGGTGGAGTACAGTGAGGGTGAGAATGAAGAAGATGGAGGGGAGAAGGAGAACGAATATGAAGATAAGAACGAGCATGAACACGACATAAGGAGAGAACACTTGCAGGTGGCTCTTAAAATACTCAGAAGTTTTGGAGGTCTTAAAAGGTTCATCATAAATCTATATCGTTCCTTCGCTGCCAAGGAGAGACAAGCCGATAAATGTGATAGTTAGTCCGCTCCAAGAACAAAACTGGATATGACACCCAGGTAATACAAGTTGAGACAGGGAATTCTTTCGATACGGAAAGAGGTGTCTTAAATATGAATAGTAGAGGCTGGCGTCCAATAAAATCATAAAAGAATACCATTCTTCACGGAAGGGACTCAAGAACCCGCTTAGGTAGGTAGAATCGTACAGAGATAATTAGAACAAATTCATTTAAAGTGACCAATAAGCTTTAATAGGTTAGTCGAAATAGTCATCAATCCATTATGGGCAAAACGGCCTGATGATTACCAGAACAAGTGGCATCAGCTTTAAGACTATTATATAACCTATGATATTGGATCTAACTTGGCTTACAGTTTGTAGGCGTACAATTGGTCAAAAACGTCTTGAAACACGCCTCAGTTTATGTTGAGCAAATATAGACCTAACCTTTGCTGCGGAATATTTCATATATTTTTCAACACGTTGTTTGTCTACAGTATCAATGAAATATATCTATGTATAGAAGAATATATCAGATACTAGTCAATAAAATCTTCATTAATATAGCGAAACTACATTTATATTTTTTGCATCCTACTATGAAATTTCAGCTTGGTTGGTGTAAATAAATCTGAAGAATTTTACAGCCTACTGTAAAAAGGACAAGTCAAAATATCAGTACCGGCCAGTGCAAGATGAGCAATGTGTGGCAGGAGATTCTGGGAACGGCGTCATTTAAAAACGAAATATCATTAGTAGCCATAGGCCAAATGGTCCTCTGCCAGAATACTCTATAATAGAGCAAAGTCTTAGTCTCGTTGTACATCTATAGTTTTGTTTGGTTAAGGAAATGTAACTGAATTGTGAAGTCGTGGAAGAAGACTCATATATAGTGATTACATGTACTTTTGTATCCATCAAGCACAAAATAATGAAATATTTTGTTGCCTAATAGTTCTGAGCAATGTTATGATATGTAAGGAAGATTCGATATGTAGATGTACCAGTGAAAGAATTAATATACGGTAGGACGAATGAGTAGTTATATTTGAAGGAACAAATGATATGTTCTAGGTCACAGAGAAACTGAATTATCTAAATAGATCAAATTAATCAATAAAATTCTGTTTTCTAACAAATGCACAATTTGTGCATGCAAGACGAAGAAAAAGGTAAATTAATGAGGTAGAAGTATAAAAAATTAACTCCTTAGTTACATTATTAAATGATAAGCGGTGTATACATTCATATGTCATGACTGCTTTTGGTATTATCTTCGATTGAGCATGTCATGACGACATGACAGGTTGTCTTGGATCCTAAATGGGATCCAGGATACTAGGAGCCACCTGTAGAAGGAAAGCATAAAAGGACAAAAGGACACATTCCTCGTAGCTACGTATCCCCACCTATTTACCTCCCTCCCTACCCCGGAGGATCATTCATCGGTAACCCCACCATACTTTCGGACAAATAAAAGCGTTCTTGAAGAGCCCATGGGCGTGGAAGTTCTCCTCGAAGCGTTCCAAAGGTAAGACGATCTCGCTGTAGCGGCCGCAAGGCCACGTGGGGCGGAAACTTCATTGACCCGTCGCAATGGGACCCTGAAGAACGCAGAATGTCGCTATCACATCTCCAGACCATCCCGACCTACCTAGACTTACACTCCCCCAGCTATCAGCCCACTTCTCTTTCTGGGGGAAACCTCGCTTCCATGGCCTTCGGAGATCATGTGAGATTTTTGAAATATTCTCGGGACATACGATCTGAGGCGCGCTTGAGAGACCAAATTTTTTTTACTGGTTGTAGAAGCGATTGTAATGAGGCGGTTCTTAGAAAGAATATAATAGCCTCCCCCTTACCTCCCCTTAGCTCATCTAACCCGAGATAAGAGGATAGTGGGCGAATACCTAACGAGTTGATTTCAATACAAAATCAACTAATAGCCCATCGTTCTACCGAAGGAGTTAAGACCAACTCCATTTGTTCCTTCAATACATTGACGTCTCTTCAAATTTTATCCTGTCCAAGGACAACCTAAAAATTTATTCAGCTAAAGTAATGTTATTGTAGTAAATGGATCAAAGTAGAGGAGTTGGTCTTAAAAAGAACGTATTTTATCCTGGTCTAAGCAGAAGGACTTTATTCAAATAAAGGAATAAAGTAAGGGCACTTATGAAAAGTTAGATTAAGAACACATTACTCTTATCATACCATGTTATACTAATCCTTTTTTTCAGACATCACACAGCAGAATGAAATAGTCGAGCAATAGCCAGAATAAAATAGGGAAGTACCTGTCTTAATACAGAGATGGTTAAGCTAGATTAATATATGGTTTACTGAGAGAAGATTAAATAGGGTTAGTTTGATATAGAGAGGGTATAGATCACATAAAGGAAGGCTAGGTTAATCTGGGTTTGACCTACTTTGTTCCAGTGATATCACACCAAGAAGCAATGATCTGCGATTTGGGTCACCAAGATTGACAAAAAGTTCGGGCTTCCAGGGCATACAGAATTCATCGTTGGTTACTGGATTTGAACACTATTCCGCTTTGTACGAAATATTATGAAGATCTTAATATCTAAATTTCCGTCACATTGTTTTTCGTGATTGCGGTGTTTATATACAACAATCACGGCTTGTCCAGGGCGTGTCAGTATCATTCATATATTTTACTTTTACAAAAGCATTGGTGGTTAGATTAGGTCAGGTCGAATTAGTTTAGGTTAGATTAGGTTAGGTTGGGTTAGGTAAGCTTAAATTTGGTAAGGTTAGGTTAAGTTAGGTTAGGTTAGGTTAGGTTAGGTTAGGTTA
>NC_134784.1:43743603-43748628 GCF_046742065.1 Oratosquilla oratoria | reverse complement strand
AGTTAGTACTACCCCTACTATAGAGGACCCTCATGAGTCCTCTCAACTTCTTCCCCCTACTCCTCTCCCCGTTATAACCTTCGCAGTCGAGCCATCCTTTCTTAAGATTACATCTTTCCTAGGTGAACGGAAAGAGTATCTGCTTTCATATGTTCTTAAAGTTAGATTATTTTTTAGACATTAGTATTATCCTATTATGCAATTGTTCAAATCCATGTATAACTACGTTATAGGTCAATTTCATATGTTCTTTGTTAATTAAGATTTGCTGAGTACAGCTATGGTAGCTGTGCTAAGTATCTGTTGCAAAACAATACCTATATCTCTTTATGCTTACCCTTGAGTTTATGATTTATTCACTCTATACTTGTGCATGCATACTTGTATGCTCATGGTGAAAAGTGAATATAGTAGTAGACTTTAGCGAATTCCTATTGTGTGATCTGTCCCTCGGTCAGAAAGGCTGAGCTTACGTCCACCTACACCAATCTCCGAGAATATTGCTAGAACATAGTATCAACTATAAGTTATTCATTACGTTGATAGCGTAATGTTTCTTCCTCTATATATGTATATGTAAGTTATACTGGGTGCTCATACTCAGTTCAATACTGTACATAAATTTAATCATAAGGGATATATTTATATGATTGTAAAAGATGTGTTGGGAACTGTCACATTTTCTTCGTTGCTGCCTAGATACCAAGAGACAGACTAGGCCCAACTGTCAAGCCAACAACTTTAACAATTAAAGCAAGAACCACCAGAGAAGCCTTTCTCTTTAAGCCTCCAACTAATGTAGTCCAACAACCTACATCATTGTCATTGTCATTATCATATTCAGTGCTAATACAAAGAAGGAATTATAAAAGGAAGAAAGAACATACAGAATATAAGACTGAATGTGAAGTAGGATTTCGGAGAGGAAGTATAAAAGGTATATGTGGCTTTACTGCCGTCCTGGCAACCAATTAGCATGGGACAATTGCTCACAACTGGTATAATAAAATTTAACCAATTTTGAAATTTCTTGGCAAACATAACTATATAATTTGTACAAACCTTGATGGAGGTTAACATTTATTCCATTACTAGATTTGACCAAACTGCATTCAATTAAATTTCTTTTCTGTGATGTTATTGTTATATGTGATGACTTTAGCGTTATCCCAGTGAACTGGATGGATAAAATTGTTTATGTGGATAATTTTAACCACCATACTTTTCCTTTCTTTGCTTCTCTTTTCTCCTTTGCTCTACTCTGCGCTACTCTACTCTTCTTCTCTTTCCTCTTCTCTCCTCTCCTCTCCTCTCCTCTCCTCTCCTCTCCTCTCCTCTCCTCTTCTCTCCTCTCCTCTCTTCTCCTCTCCTCTTCTCTCCTCTTCTCTCCTCCATTATCCTCTCATCTCTTCTTTTCTCGTCTCCTTTCTTCTCTTCTCTCCTCACCTCTCCTCTCCCCTCCTCTCCTCTCCTCCATTATTCTCTCCTCTCCTCTTTTCTCGTCTACTCTCCTCTCCTCTCCTCTCCTCTCCTCTCCTCACCTCTCCTTTCCCCTACTCTCCTCTCCTCCATTATCCTCTCCTCTCCTCTTCTCTTGCCTCCTCTCCTCTCCTTTCCTCTCCTCTCCTCTCCTCTCCTCTCCTCTCCTCTCCTCTCCTCTCCTCTACTCTCCTCTCCTCTCCTATCCTCTCCTCTCCTCTCCTCTCCTTTCCTCTCCTCTCCTCTCTTCTCTTTTCCTTTTCTCTCCTCTCTTCTCTTCTCTTTTTCTCTCCTCTCCTCTCATTTCCTCTCCTCTCCTCTCCTCTCCTCTCCTCTCCTCTCCTCTCCTCTCCTCTTCTCTCCTCTCCTCTCCTCTTCTCTTCTCTCCTCTTCTCTCTCCTCTCCTCTCCTTTCCTCTCCTCTCCTCTCCTCTCCTCTCCTCTCCTCTCCTCGTCTCGTCTCTCCTCTCCTCTCCTCTCCTCTCCTCTCCTCTCCTCTCCTCTCCTCTCCTCTCCTCTCCTCTCCTCTCCTCTCCTCTCCTCTCCTCTCCTCTCCTCTCCTCTCCTCTCCTTTTCTCTCCTCTCCTCTCCTCTCCTCTCTTCTCCTCTCCTCTCCTCTCCTCTTCTCTCCTCTCCTCTCTCCTCCTCTCCTCTCCCTTCCTCTCCCCTTCTCATGGTTCCTTTCTTACCTATACTCTCCTATTTCTCCTATACTCTCCTCTCCTTAACTCTCCTATCCTCTCCTCTCCTCCCTTCTCCTCTCCTCTCCTCTCTTCTCCTCTCCTCTCATCTCATCTCTTCTCCTCTCCTCTCCTCTCCTCTCCTCTCCTCTTCTCTCCTCTCATCTCTCCTTTTCTCTCCTCTCCTCTCCCCCCTCTCCTCTCTCCTCCTCTCCTCTCCCTTCCTCTCCCCTTCTCATGTTTCCTTTCTTACCTCATCCCTACCCACACACTCTTCTACTCCCCTCTCTTCCACTATCTACTCTACTCTCCTCTCTTCCGGCAGAATGATTAGAAGGGAGGGGAATCTGATCGTAATGGTCCGCTTGGAGACTTAACCCTCTTAGTTAAGCAACATTTCCCCTGGTGTTTTTAATCTGCATTTTTCTGCATATCTAAGCTGACTCAACATTTTGTCTATTTATTTAGGTTTTTATATATATGTATTTTTTTTTTCAGATGAAATTTTTTTATGCTTAGCCAAGTTGCACTTCACCCTCTAAGTTAAGCTTCCTTTCCCACCGCATTTCTTTTAGCCTTTCCATTCCGGGTGACATTTCATCTTGTCTTCTGGCTACTGCTATTTTATTTTGTTTGTCCCCATGACGACCTCACAACATCGTAGAGGTTATATAGCTCTAGATGCCAATTCTTACCAGTTGCCACTTTTCTGGTTATTCTTATTGAGTCAAGCTACTTTTTCATCTCCGTGGTACCCCTATTGGTATTAAAAGGGGTTACATAAGTCTTAAAAACCCTCACCGTTGTCCACCTTCAATTCACAAACACCACTGCCACCACCATCAGGATCACCGTCTACTTATACACCATCACCAAAACCATAACCATTGCCACCACCACCACCTCTACCACCAGTACCACCCCCCCACCATCACTGTCATCGTTGGTGTCACTGCCACCACTATCACCACTACAACCCCTGCCACCGACATCACCATTTCCATTACCACCACCTCCATTGCCACTACTACTGCCACTAACACCACCATTTCCACTAACACCACCACACCCAACACAAACGCCATCATTACCACCAGCGCCACTACAAGTATCACCACCCTATCTCCACCACGACCTTCACCACCACTGCCATCACCAATATAAATTCTACCGGCATCACAACCACCTTCGACGCATCCGTCACCACCATCACCACTGCCACCGGCAAAGCCACCACCATTGCCATCACCACCGCACCACCGCCAACATTAAAACCTGCCCACACTGTGCCCCATGGCCATGGTGGTGTTTGTGGCGCTGTTAAAGATCGAGGATTTCAACACCGCCAGCCCACTGCTGAGTTGCTTTGAATCAACTCGATTTGATGGCATGCAGATGTCATCAGTCCCACCCCAGCTTTTGTCAAGGGAGGACGTATGAGTCACATTCTCCACCATGGACACTTCTGCTAGCCCCATTGAGCGGACGAGAAGCCACATTCACTATATTATTGATTTATTGAAGCAATATCTCTGCATATGGAACATTAAGATGGTATGAGAAGAGTTGTCACTTACTCTGAACCATGATATAAAGAAGTGAAAATACTCTGAAAAAATATACACCCTGAAGTCACAGTTTCAGAGGGAGGTGACAGCAGTGAAGGCACAGCAGAAGCACATAGAACTACAAGGCACCACAGTAGGGTTTCCATTTCAAGGAGCTCGTCGGCGTTCATTCTCCCCCTGTGGGTACTCATAAGTGACTGACGCGCATTGCCTGATAGCCGCATTCTTTTCTCATACCTACTCAGTGTAAACATCAGAGTAAACACTTACCTCAGCATTCAACACAACCACCTGCTCCATGCAGATCTGCATGAGGCACAGTGTGGATCTGGCCTTAACGTCCGTCATCACTATGGCCTCCACCATCATCACCGCCACTGCCACCACCACTGGAACCACCAACATGGGAATATTTTATTATTTCTCTTTTTACCCTTTGAGAAACTGTATGTGGTAAATTTGCTCTAATCGAGGGTGAACAGAGGGAGTAATTAGGGATTAAAAGTATGGCTTTGGTAAAGATAAAGGATGAATGAATAAAATGCCCGTAGAAAGATAGAAATGAGAGAATTTTTTGGCAAAAGGAAAGGATGTCTTTTGGGATTTTATGCATCTAGAAATGGCGTATAATAGGGCAGCAAAAAGTCATTGTGGGATGTGTTGCCGATATGTTGGACAGGGGGAAAGCAAGTGAGGGTACTCAAAAGTTTATACGTGAATAGTAGAGCTTATGTTTGAGTTAAAAATGAAGAGAGTGAAAGGTTTGAGACAAATGGGGGGCTGCGCCAGGGTTGCGCAATGTCACCATGGTTGTTCAACCTTTACATAGATGGGGTGATACGGGAGATAAATGCGAAGGTGATGGGACGGGGTTTGGAGATGATGAGTGGAAGGAAGTAGGATGTGAGCCAGTTGTTGTTTGCGGATGACATTGCACTTGTAGCTGAGTCAGAGTAGGGTCTAAGACAGCTAGTGTCGGAGTTTGGAAGAGTATGTGAGAGGAAAGGCTGAAAGTAAATGCAGGTAAACGTAAGGTGATGAGAGGGTAACATTAAACTTGAGGTAAGAACTAAAGGAAAGAATCTAGAAGTGAATTTTTTAAATAAGAAGGAATGGTAAAGTTAGGGTAGAAGTTGCTTGACCTGCGGCGCTTGCTCGCTTTACTCGCATATATGCGTCGGGGCCCCCCAAACCATCGGCGGGGCCCCCCCAGAGGATCAGCGGGGGCTACCAGAGGAGCCGCGGGGCCCCCACAGGAGGCGCGGGGCCACCAGAGGAGCAGCAGGGACCCCCAAAGGA
>NC_134784.1:43716103-43723603 GCF_046742065.1 Oratosquilla oratoria | reverse complement strand
ACACCGGCACCTAGTACCCCTATACACATTATTTACTCAAGTTAGAAAAGTCTTAAAGTTATTACAAATTGTATATTGTCAGTATACCACTGTACCCCTGTTAACTCAATGAAACATTGTTACTATCATTGATAATACACACCACACAGACGCACACACACATATACACAAATACACCCCACCACACACACATAGACACATGCATACACACAACCATACATACGCACTAGAGATATGACGTTTTAACTTTTTTCAAAATTTTAACTTTCCTGATGTTGCATTTGATAAATCTTTTCCTCCATGTTAGTTATTTTTTCATGTTATTTTATTTTGGTGATGTAAAAGCTTCCCGCAACCAACATCATTTCATTTTTGCTGTGTACAGGAAGTGAAGGCCTGAGGGGTTGTCAGTAGCAGCAGTATCAGTAGCAGCTGTCTGAAGTCAATTTTGCTAACTGTAGTTTTGAGTGTGTGCTGTGTAGAAAAAAGAATAAACAGTGACTTTGCAACTTCACAGTTCTGTAAATATTATAGAATAAGTTTTCTTACCGTGTAGCATTTTCAAATACATGTATAAAATAGGTGGATAATGGATACTTACATGTTAATGGATAGTAGATACCTTTCGTGTATTATAATGAAAAATCAAAATTGGTTCAAATACTCTTTGAAGCAACTAGTCTATTCTCCATTCACATTTTTCATTGCATGTATTATGCTTTCAGATTCAAACATGTCTTTTAAAAGTAAACGATCCAAATCAGCGGAAAAATCAGTTGAAAAGAAACGAACACGGAATTTGACAACAAGTACAAAACGCCGTCCAAACATACCAAAAATGAAAGCGGACATGAGAACATAAGAACATAAGAACATAAGAAATAAAGGAGACTGCAAAAGACCATAAGGCCTACACTAGGCAGCTCCGTATCCATCACCACCTGTCGTCCCCATCCATAAAGTTGTCTAATCGTTTTTTAAAACAACTGATAGTTTCAGCGCTCACTACGTGGTTACTAAGTTTATTCCATTCATCGACCACCCTATTTGTAAACCAATTCTTGCCTATTACCTTCTTAAACCTAAATTTGTCCAGTTTATACCCATTACTGCGAGTCCTGCCCTGTTGTTTTATTATGATGACCTTGTTTGCATCACCCTTGTTATAGCCTTTGATCCACTTGAACACTTCTATTAGATCACCCCGCACTCTGCGTCTTTCCAGAGAGTGTAAGTTTAGGTGCCTAAGCCTCTCTTCGTAAGGCAAATTTCCGAGTCCTTGTATCATTTTGGTCATTCTTCTCTGTACTGATTCTAGTGAATTTATGTCCATTTTGTAGGACGGAGACCAAAACTGTACCGCATAGTCCAGGATGGGTCTAACTATTGCTAGATAGAGTTTAATAATTACCTCTGCACTTCTATTTGTTACCGTCCTAGCAATGAAGCCTAATGCGCTGTTTGCTTTATTTCTGGCGCTAATGCACTGCTTCCTGGTTTTAAGGTCCGGACTCACCAGAACTCCCAAGTCCCTCTCGCACTCAGATTTTTCTAAAAACGTGTCATCTAAGTTGTATCTATTTTCGGGGTTGTGTAGCCCTACGTTTAACACGCTACACTTAGAGATATTGAAGTTCATTTGCCATTTCACCGACCATGTTAACAGTTTATCAAGATCATCCTGCAGAATCTGGGCGTCTTCTCCTGACCTAATTAGGCGTCCTATTTTAGTGTCGTCCGCAAACTTACTAACATCACTATTTAACCCATCGTCTAAGTCGTTTATATACATAATGAACAATAAGGGACCCAAAACCGAGCCCTGGGGGACCCCGCTAGTAACATTGCCCCACCTAGATTTTATTCCATTTATGGTGACCCGCTGTTTTCTGTTACTAATCCAAGCTCTAATCCATTCTAACACTTTTCCTCCTATGCCATGGGCTTTGATTTTATTTAGTAGTCTCTGGCGTGGCACTTTGTCGAACGCTTTGCTAAAGTCAAGGTAAATAACATCGTAATTTTCATTGTTGTCTGATGCCTTATATACCTTAGTGTAAAAGGATAGAAGATTAGTTACGCATGACTTACCTTTGGAGAAACCATGCTGTGAATCACGAATTAAATTATGCCCTTCAATGTGTTCTCTGAGTCTATTTACTATTATTGATTCAAGCATCTTTCCTATAACCGACGTCAAACTGATTGGCCTGTAGTTGCATATGGTCGATCTATCTCCCTTCTTAAAAACAGGAACAACGTTTGCCTGCCTCCAAGCAGTTGGAACAAAACCAGTGTCTACCGATTTATTGAATATTTCAGTTAACCGGTCGCAGATTTCAAATCTACACTCCTTAAGCATTCTTGGAAAAATTTCGTCCGGACCCGGAGATTTTGTAGCTTTAAGTCTGTCAATCTGCTTGATAACTTCTTCTTTACTAATGCTGATATTAGTTAGGCTATTTTCTTCATCCCCTCTGAAAATCGGATCACAGTCAGGTACTTTATCTAACCTCTCATTAGTAAACACCGATAGAAAATAATTGTTAAACTCCTCACTCATTTTTTCTTCCGATTCTATCATGACATTTTCATCGTTTTTAATTGGTCCTATTCTTTCTTTATTTTTTGTTCTATAGAGGTGAAAGAAACCCTTTGGGTTGGATTTTGCTTGACTGGCAACCTTGATTTCATAATTACGTTTCGCTGAACGTGTATTCCTTTTAACCAGCTTTGCCATTTCGTTATATCTTGATCTAAGGTGTGATTCCCCGTTTTTTATTTTTACGTAAAGTCCTCTTTTAATTCCGATCTCATGTTTCAATCTGTCCGTCATCCATTTGGGAGTATTACTATTTTTTCGTATTGACTTTAGGGGGATAAATGTGTTTTGTGCATTAATAATTAGATCTGCCAGATTGCTATACATCTCATCCAAAGTACTGACCTGATTTTTGGGCCGTCGCCCCGAATCGACCTGACCCAAGGCACGCGCATCACTCTCTTTGACCCAGACCTGACTTAAGGTATGCGTAGTTCTCTCTTTGACCCAGACCTGACCCAAGGTACGCGTATCCTCCTTGACCCACTTCTGATTATCAGCCCCGCAACGAGAATCAAGAATGTTTGAAACGTCCGGATTGTTTTTCGTATTCAATTTCAAATAGGTTTTTATATTGTCAAAGTTTGCTTTCCTGAAGTCTGGTACTTGAACGTTATTTGTACTTTTTATTTTTTCCCAAATAATATTAAATCTTATTTCTTGATGATCGCTAAAGCCTAGACTATCGCCCACTATTATGCTGCTAAATGCCTTTGAACAGGGACATTGTTGGTAGGTTTTTGGGGTTGTACGATGTACTCAAAGAGCGAGCAGACCGAATAAAGATGATATCTCAAGAATTGCTGAAGCTTTGGGAGAAACTTAGCTTCCCTTTTCTTTTTAAACAGCAAATTTCAGCAAAGGCTGACAGGATAGTGAAAGTGTTTGAAAAATATAGAAAGTGGCAAAATGAAGAATTTGAAAGACATCTCATTCATCTTTTCGATATTACAAAACTGAGTGGAAACTGGCTTTGCAGTGAAGACAAGGAACTTTACAGAAAATAAATAGAATCAGGAGTCCGAGTAGGATACACGTCTGAGAAAGTGGCTCCTGTGTCAACGATCCACCCATCGAAGCTGCCAAGAAATTGATCAGACCCGTCAACAACACAAGTGCAAAAGTTGAGTAGTAGTAGTGAAGAAGAAAATAATATCACCGGTTCTGATGTTGCAGAAGAGTTTCTTTTCATAAAATGAAAGTATCACGCAACAAAATCTGCTGCCAAGCTGGTATAAAAAGTGTCCTTGTCAACAAAGAAAGCATCAAACGTTCTTCAAAACTAGGTTGAAGAAGGAATACATGTTCCCACACCATCACAAACGGGAATTTGGCGTCAAGTGATCAAGGATGCAAATGAGTCAAGAACCGGCTGAAAGAAATTATTGGTGAAGAGAAATTTTGCTTGCATTCTGATGGGAAGAGAATTGACAATAAAGAATATTAAGTGGTCTGTGTTAAGAATTCTGCAAGAACTCTTCACCTCGGCATTTTGGCTTGTGAAAGCGGATCAGCTGAGGGCATCTTTATCCCACTACAAGCCCTCTAGATGAATACAATGCACGGAGGAGTGTCAAAATTATTATTTCTGACACCACAGCAGTCAATACAGGCCACCAAAATGGCGTTGTTAGACTTCAGAGACAGTTCGGACAAAAGGGACTAGAAAAGCCTCAGTTTATTGGATGTCAACATCATATTCTCGACTTGGTTCTACGGTACGTGATGGATTCCTTTTTTTTTTTTTTCAACAAAATCACGGTCACCCAGCATCAACTATTATTTCATTGATGATGTTTTGGCAGGCTTTGAGAACTTACAAAAAAGACATTCTGGTATAGAAATGATGCCAGCACGAGAAAACCCTGGATGAAGAGATGACTTCAGGTTTCTTTTTGAACCCTGTGAAGTATATAAGTACTACCACATGGAGGGAAAAATGGCCTCATATAAAATAGCGGAAGCTGCCCTACCTTCATAGTGCCAGTTGGAAATCACGGCACTCTTTGGATTGATTGCTTCTTTTCTCCTTCCGAAATATAGAGATCGGCTGAAAGCTCTATTTGTGATTTCATCGCAGCTACATGAGCGAAGGCATGGTTCCAAAATCAACACTATTTAGAAGACACAATATGCTGGATGTTGCTATCTCTAAATTGAAGTGTCCTGAAGCTTTAAAATGTTTTTCCACCCACTGGGCAAAGGTACGATCGATGCTTCATATGCCTTGCTCAAATATGGTGGCCGAGTGAGCTGTGAACTTGGTGAGGGACCTTCACATCACTTGCATAACTGACAAATATCTCAACAGTAAGTTCATAAACAGTAACTCACAAACTTAAAAGCATTTTTAAAGTTTTACTGTACGTTATATTCATTTGCAAATAAATGCTTGTGGAAACAGCAGAATTTTCTTTTGATATTTCAGCCTAATGCAAAATCTGTTTAAGTGCGGGAATTATTTTCACAATTTGACAAAAAGAAAGGCATTTTTGTGAGTTTTAGGTAAAAGTTCATCGTTTGTCACTACAGGCTTTTAAATCTGAAAAAGTCATATCCCTAATACACACACTCACACTCACACACACACACACACACACACACACACACACACACACACACACACACACACACACACACACACACACACACACACACACACACACACACACACACACACACACACACACACACACACACACACACACACACACACACACACACACACACACGCACATACACACAAACACACACACACACACACACACACACACACACACACACACACACACACACACACACACACACACACACACACACACACGCACGCACACACACAGATACACAGATACACACACACACACTTAAACATCCTCCCACACACACATAAACACCCTCCCACACACACATAAACACCCTCCCACACACACATACACAAAGTACACACACGAACACCCTCCTCCCATACACACATACATAAAGTACACACACAGATCCTCATATGTATACGCATGCAAATACATACACGTGATCATGCGCATACACATACACATGCTCATGCGCAAACACATACACATCTACATACATATACGCATACACGTATACCTATAACTACGCCTACACCTACACCTACACAATATGCACATACACATAAATATACGCATACACATACATATACACATACACATAACCATAGACATACACGCACACATACACATACACAAACACATACACATACACATACACATTCATATACACATGCATGTGTACATTATTTGGCTGACTCCAAGGACAACATGAAATATATGGACTTGCAAAGGTTTTCCTCATGTATTTATACGCGTTTTGGTATCCTTAGAACAGTGGGATTTTTCTTAGTTCTTGACTAGTTTGAATTTCTAAGTTTTGTTGATATTTTATCACTTATTTGAGTGTATTAATTTTGTTCTGTAGTAAATCCAAATCCCAACCTCAATATCATTATTATTTCAAATTCGAGTTCTTGTACAATTCGTTCAATTTCCAGCAGACATTTTGAGAAATCTGAGGTTTATGAAACTACATACAGTTGGGGCAAATGATCAATCCGAAGAAGTAACTAGTAGTGAAATATCACTTATGGTTCTGTTGGCCTCAAATACCAGATATTTTCCTCTAAATAACAGATTAATCATTCCCAAAAATTACAGTCGAAATATTAGTACTAGAAAATGTCTATCTAAACAATTTGTCTGATAGGACAATTCTCATCAGCACAATTTGCTGGAAGGGGGAATTAATATAATTGGAGGAAAAGGAGTTTGTGGTCAAACCGAGACAGTAGAAGACAAAGGGTAAGGGGAAAAGAAAGTGTAGGTTGGAGACAGACTGAATCAGTGATGTCGACTGCGGGACTGGGAGCGTCAGAAGATGACCCAGAGGGATGGGGAGGTGTGTTATGAAGGATATTGATAAGAGTAAGCTTGACCAGGACTGGGAATTAAGGAATAAATAGAGAAAAAAGGAAACCTGGGTATAATTTTTGTACTGTTGAATTTATCTGAAGTGAGGAGGGATGGGAGAGGTGAGGGAATATCAAGGGGCGTCGCAAGGGGTTTGTGAGAAAGGGCCGGCTTGGGCAGTATTTATTGTAGGGGTTTGGATATGACCCATATTTCTGGCACCAAATTGTTTAGCTTTGCATGGTTTTGGTTGGTGAAACAAAAAGTAAGGGAAAGATGATGTTTGAAAATTTCGAGGCAGCTGTTGTTGGGGATTCTGACGAATGAACTGTAGGGAGAATCAGAAAGAAAAAGGAGTATTGTGAGTATGAGAGGATTTTGATGCTATTTTCTAGGTCAGGGAGCTTGAAAGAGCAGGTGGCAAAGCAGGAAACGATCTCGGGACCCCAACTGTGCAACTCTGAAGCATTAACCACTGCTCCATCAAGCTTTTTGTGTACATGTAAACTTACAAAAGTGATGACCTGCAGGTGAACCATGAAGTCTGCAATAATCAATTTGTAGACCTATCAATGCCACAACCATCCAAAATGCCATCTCTTTTGGCAGCAAAACAACTCCATACCTCAACCAGCGGGCCCACACCCTCTTTATCACAGTTGCCGTGTCAAACGTCGACTTCGTGAAGACAAAAGCAGCCAATGGAGTAAGCCAACTCCAGCACAACCGATGTATTTCTCCGCTGAATGATTTAGTATCTCCCCTCGTTTCACTCCTCCCCATCCTCCCTTCCTCCCCCGAAGAGCGCCTTCGCCCCGTGAGTTATTGCCAGCTACCGCACCGTATCCAGACTCCAAATCGACTTAAGGGGGTGTGTGGGGTGGGGGGAAACTGAGAGGGGAATTAGGGAAAACAAGACAATAAATTTGGCAATATTTTGATCGGGCAATCATCGCG
>NC_134784.1:43698603-43703603 GCF_046742065.1 Oratosquilla oratoria | reverse complement strand
AGAAGGTGCACGATGCGGTGCTACCTGAGGTGTTAACGAGTCTCGGATGTTGTCCTATGTCTCCTTTAGGAGGGGAGGGAATCACAGGTGAGGTCGTGTAGAGAGAAGTGTGCTGTCACGTCATGGAGGGAGAAGTGGACGGGAACAACCAAGGGATGTAACCTTGGAGTTTGGTGATGATGATGTGAAAACGTAGTAATAGTGTGATCTGAGTTATGTGTATGGGATGGTAGTGAGGTGATGTGAATGTGACGTGATTACGACTTATTGTAACATCATCGCATTTGCGCCTGTGGAAGATGGTCAACTTAGTCATCTGTATAACATCGTTGACAGTTTTCATATCGTACAGTATGACCACCAATAGGCGCTAAAGCCGTGAATAGGTTAGATGAAAGCTTAATGAGGTTTCATTGATGGATTTAATTGATTTATCCCCTTTTCCAATGAGAGGATGTCATGCAGATGAATGGTATAACCTGGCTGCTGTTAGAATAGAGAGAAAACTAACCCCCGGAACGGAATGGAATGGGTTGATAGAGATCAGCTATGGCCCCTTCTTTACCTAAGGGAAACCATTCAGCAACCAAAAATAACAGAATAGAGAGGTGAATGAAATAGTCTATTGGTGACCTGAAAAAGTGCCACCCAACATAAGGGTGATTAATCAAGATAAGGATCCCCTTCGCCACCATGTAGCACGGAAATGAAAAATTAATCATGACTACAGGTATGCATTTTCTTGAGGAGGGTTAATGGTAATCTAGGTATATTAATACACCTCTTCATACAATGGATGCCATACACATAAGTACAAAGATCGTTAGAACAAGCCGTAGATGATATAAAAGCTCGGATTTTCCAGGAGTGTTTGTGTGTTGGATGTATATACATACATATATACATATATATATATATATGCAGAAAAAACCACTGGTTTTTTCTGCATATTATTTTCACGTGTGCCTTGTGAATTACTGCAATATATATATATATATATATATATGTATATATATATATGTATATATATCTATGTATTCAAGTATATGTACATTAATATGAATGAAGTTATTCTATAAATGCTGAATGTTCCAATAAACTCTACTCTATCACATTCCTTTCTATTAAGTAACACCGTAACATTAAAAACCGATGTCTATGAGCTACATACAACCCGACCTCATCATGTTCCCCTGATGACCCATCGTTCCCTGAGAAAACAATGAAAATACCGCTTCGATTCTTCTCTCCGTTACAGATACGTCTTCAAAAGAACAAAGGCTAACATAGTCAACACTGCCACTCCTCTCCTCCATTACTCCACTCTTCCTTACCTTACGTATCCTTCTAGTGAGGTTTGCTAGACCCTTAGTCCCTGTCTTTTGACGCCTCGAGCCATACATCCTATTTACACCCTTCGAGGCGCCTGGCACCTGTGACGTTGGCGACGGACTCAGGAGGGCGGATGGACTGAAGGTAAACACAAGGTGCGAGTCGTCCTCCCACCATCTTAGCACTCCCGGCCGTCTGTCGACGACGAGTTCGTGCTCTGATTTCATCTTTCTCGTCTTATCATTCTCGTGTATTTCTTCATCTTCCATTTATATTCTTCCTCTTCTTCTTCTTCTTCTTCTTCTTCTTCTTCTTCTTCTTCTTCTTCTTCTTCTTCTTCTTCTTCTTCTTTTTCTTCTTCTTTATCTCCTTCTTCATCTTGTACTTTTCCCTCTTAACTTTTTCTCTTATACTTCTTTTTTGGTTTTATCCCTCTTCTTGTATACAGTACACAGACACACACAAACACAAACACACACACACACACACACACACACACACACACACACACACACACACACACACACACACACACACACACACACACACACACACACCTCTCATGGCGCTGTGGTTAGAGCTCTGGCCTGCCACTACGGAGGTCCGGGTTCGACCCTCGCCCGGGGCTGATATAATATCAGTATCGCAGCGCTGAGGGGTGTTACTCCAACTCTCGTGGGCGGGGAGTTGGGGGTGTGTGTGTGTGCAAGGTCATAGCATTACCCATAGATCGGACCTACGAGCTCTGAGCTCTCTTCCAGAAGGGAAATAGCTGTCGATCACGAGTCCAACACGTGATCCAAAAGACCAAGTGAAAGATCAAGTGAATACACACACACACACAGACACACACACACACACACACACACATACACACACACACACATATATATATATATATATACATATATATGTATATATATATATATATATATATATATATATATATATATATATAACATATATAATATAATATATATATATTATATATATATAATATATATATTATATTTTTTTTTTTGCAGAAACCACCGGGAAATTGAAAAAACAGATACCGAACGTTTTCGTCTATTTAGACATTTTCAAAGGTACCTTTCAAAGGTACCTTTGAAAATGTCTAAAGAGACGAAAACGTTCGGTATCTGTTTTTTCAATTTCCCGGTGGTGTCTGCAAAAATATTTTATCACGTGGGGTTTGTGATTTCTTTGCATATATATATATATAATATATATATATATATCCAAGAGACACCACTAGGAAGGAAAAACTTAACGAAACAAAGCGCTTTTTTCATGTACATCACCAGTGCAAATGACATGGAAACGAAGGAGTACAGCACTATATATATGCGTCCGTAGAATCACGTTGTGATGCCAAAGTGTCACGCGAGGATATCGGAGTCACGCGATGACACCGGGGTCACGTGGTGACAATATGAAAGTGATTTAAATATTTCTTTACCAATGTGATTCCCATATATCCATATAAACCACGGTGTAGATTTGTATTATGATCCTAGCTAATATGGATTAATTTGCATTCTATTGATTTTCTTGTTACCTTATTAACACTAAATTGTTATCATCCCTTACATTTTTTCTTATGTTGCTCAATTTTATATATATATATATATATATATATATATATATATACATATATATATATATATATATATATATATATATATGCAAAGAAATCACAAAACACACGTGATAAAATATTTTTGCAGAAACCACCGGGAAATTGAAAAAACAGATACCGAACGTTTTCGTCTATTTAGACATTTTCAAAGGTACAAAAAAGCAATATAGAAAGAAACAATAAATACATAAGAAGACAAGGATACTCGGAGAGGTCCCATGTTACATTTTATCACACACAATTTTGTCAATAATAAAATTGTCCAATTTAAATAAACCCAAACTCAAGTTCATGTTATTTCCAAAATTTCTTTTTATAAAACAAGATTCAATAATATTCCTTTCTATAATATTATTACAAGAAGTAATTATTTTAGAATTTCCCCAGTCAATATTATGACCATAATCCCTTTGGTGGACAAATAATCCACTGGACACTTGCCCCGTTCTAATACTATATTTGTGTTGGCCTATTCTTTTTTCTAAGCCTTTGCCTGTTTGGCCTATATAAATAAAATCACAATTTTTACATGGTATATTATAAATACATCCTTCTTTACTTCTTGGGGAATTTTTAATTAACAGACTCTTAATGTTGTTATTATTTTTGAATACTATCTGGATACCAAATTTTTCAAAAATGCTAGGAAGATGGATTAAATTTTCGTGGTACGGAATTGTTAGCATATTTTTATAATTAAATGGTTTGACCTGCGACGTATTAAGAAAACATTTCCTAGCTTTGATTTTTGTTTTATCAATAAGATGTTTTGGATATTTTAAATTTTCTCCAATGTCATAGATGAATTGTATTTCTTGATCCAAGAACTCAGGGGAACAAATTCTATAAGCTCTCAGGAACATTGAAGAAAAAAACTGACAGCTTGGATTTTTGACTGTGATACGAGTAAAAATGAATGTACGAGAGGACACTGGTCGGCTTCCTGTAAACGTCAAATTTAAAGTATCTTCCACATCGGTAAATATTAACATCTTGTTGGGACAATTTCCCACTCTCATATCAAAGATAATGTTGACTTAACCGAAAAGCTGCTTGGACATAATATCACATTTGATTTTAAGTTGGTTAGGTTCGATATTAAAAGTTTATTCACCCGAGTCCCGGTTTTAGATTTGTTAGGATTTCTAGAAAAAGAATTAAAGAAACATGACTTTACACTCCCTGCTCATACTATTATTAGTTTAATCAAATTATGTGTAATAGACTCTAAGTTTGAATTTAATGGAAACTTTTATACTCAAACATTTGGTATGGCCATGGGGAACTGTCTGTCTCCAATTCTTAGCAATTTGTATATGGAGTTTTTTGAAAGAGAGTTATTACCAAACATTCTTCCAATTAATGCAGTTTGGTACAGGTATGTTGACGACATATTATGCATTTGGCCTAATGATCAATATTTGGATACTTTTTTGTCAGATTTAAATAATTTGGTGCATTCCATTAAATTCACAGTAGAGGTTGAAGAAAATAATATGTTACCATTTTTAGATGTAAATATTTACCGATGTGGAAGATACTTTAAATTTGACATTTACAGGAAGCCGACCAGTGTCCTCTCGTACATTCATTTTTACTCGTATCACAGTCAAAAATCCAAGCTGTCAGTTTTTTCTTCAATGTTCCTGAGAGCTTATAGAATTTGTTCCCCTGAGTTCTTGGATCAAGAAATACAATTCATCTATGACATTGGAGAAAATTTAAAATATCCAAAACATCTTATTGATAAAACAAAAATCAAAGCTAGGAAATGTTTTCTTAATACGTCGCAGGTCAAACCATTTAATTATAAAAATATGCTAACAATTCCGTACCACGAAAATTTAATCCATCTTCCTAGCATTTTTGAAAAATTTGGTATCCAGATAGTATTCAAAAATAATAACAACATTAAGAGTCTGTTAATTAAAAATTCCCCAAGAAGTAAAGAAGGATGTATTTATAATATACCATGTAAAAATTGTGATTTTATTTATATAGGCCAAACAGGCAAAGGCTTAGAAAA
>NC_134784.1:43668603-43691103 GCF_046742065.1 Oratosquilla oratoria | reverse complement strand
AAGAAATATGAAACGAAGAAAAACACCTGGAGAAGATGGCATATCGATAGTCCTTCTGAAAGACGCAGGGAAACAAATTAACTGTTTATTAGCTCAGCTGTATACCCGGTGTTTATGTCAGAAAACAATTCCAGAATCATAGTGTAATTGTATAGTGATTCTACTTCACAAGATAGAAGACAGGACAAATCTTAATGGATAGACTTAGTAAATCATTAGACTGAGACAAACCAAGAGAAAAGGCAGGATTTAGAAGCAAATACCAGGCTATAGATCATTTACAGACTATGAATCAATTAATCGAGAAAACGACAGAAAAAATTGTACCTCTTTCTTTAACTTACATATATTACAAGAAGGCATTTGACTCGATAGAATAGACAGGAATACTAAAACACACACACACACACACACACACACACACACACACACACACACACACACACACACACACACACACACACACACACACACACACACACACACACACACACACACACACACACACACACACACACACACACACACACACACACACACACACACACACACACACACACACACACGCACGCACAAACACACACACACACACACACAAGCACACGGCATTGGATGGGTCGGGGAGAGTAGCCAGGTGGTGATCTTCGAATGTCAAGTCTTGGCTGTGCATTGAAGGAAATCTAGGTGATGGGAACAAGAGGAAGATGGATGGTAAAGAGGGGATGAAGGAAGATGGGTGGGAGAGAGTGAAGGAAATTGGGCAGGGGAAGGGTGAAGGTGGGGATGGTGTAGGCGTGGGGGACATTTTCGTCACGGCCCCAGGGGAAGAGGGCAAGGGTATAGACTCCCCTCTTTCTTTCCTCTCCCTCCTCTTCTTCGTCTGGCTCCTATTCCTCCTCCTCCTTGTCCCCTCCTATTTCTTCTTCTCATTCTTCTACTCTTTCTCCCACTCTTCCCTCGTTTCCTTCTTTTTCCTCCTCTCCTCATCTTCTTCTTTATACTTTTCCCCATCCTTTTCCTCCTCCTCCTCCTCCAGCTCCTCCTCTTACAACTCTTCCTCCTTTTCTTCTTCCTCTTCCCGTATTTCCTCCTCCTCTTCCTCCTTTTCTTCCTCCTTCTTTCTCTCTTATTCCTTCTCCTTTTCATCTTTCTCTTTATCTTTTTCTTCTACTCCTCCCCTTTTTTCTATTACTCCCTATCTTCCTCCTTCTCCTCCTTTCTTCTTTTCCTTCTACTTCTTCCTCTTCCTGCTGCACTCTTTTCTTCTTCTTTCTTTTCCTGTTTTTCTCTTCGATCTGCTTCTTATCTTCTTTTTCCTGGTTCTTCTCTTTTCTTCCTTCTTTCCCTTTCTTATTTCTTTTTCACTTTCCTCCTTCTCTCTCTCCTCCTTTTTCCTTTTGATTTTTCCTTCTGGTCATATTGATTTTTTCCTCCTCTTCTTCCTAATTTTTTCTTTTTCCTCCTCTTCTTCCTCCACTTTATCCTTTTTCTCCTTGTCCTCCTTTTTGTGTTTTCTCAACCCCTTCTTCCTCTATCTTCTCAAGGTCTACCTCCTATTCTTCTTACCTTCTTCGCATTGGTTCTCCTAACTGTCATCCAGGTCCCTGTCCTCATGTTACTGAACTGTTTCTTAATTTTTCCTCCTCTTTCCTCTTCCTATCTTAATCTAAATTTGCTTCAACCGTCTGCAATCAAACTCAATCCAACTCTTTTGATTTGTTAACATCCACTAGAAGTTTTGTTAAGATCGGTGCCAAATGGCTTCATTTATCGAAGGCTTCATGTTAATGAGCCTCAATCAATCATGAACCCATTTGATTCTGAATTATCCTCTCTTAATCGAAGAAATCCATCTGGAGCCAGAAAAGAACGTAACCCATTGGACAGGATCTATTTTCAGATATGTTAGACATCTTTAAACATCTGAAGGACAAACTTCAATATGTAGAGTTCCTGGCTCAGGATCGAGGGGCCCGGGGACGACCTCTGGTAAATATTGAACACTTATGAGCTGTAATGACGAAACATACCGACGGGACACCTTTGGTTTATAACGAGGTAAGATGTAGAGGAAATATGATAGAAATAAACAGATAAATACCCAAGGTTTTTAGGCTTCACAGTTATGAGATCTAAGATGCCCAACACTCCTCTCAGTTGAGCTTTTGCCACAACAAAATTCAAAACGGATATACGGTTTTAAAAAATTGGAAAATGAAAACGAGGAGCTAAAATTGATGAGGTCTGAGAGGAAAGGTGAGGCCATAGAGAGAGATATAGAGAGTGGGAGTAGGGTCAGAAAAGGAGTAAAGGATTGGGTGTTGGCCTGAGGGTGGGGAGTCCGAGTGTATGACGATGCGCAGTGCCATTAGGGACTATCCCCATCGTATGACGCTGGAGGAATAGGGGGAGGAGGTGGAGGAGGGAGAGAAGGAGAATAAGGATTAAGAGTAGTAATATTGCTATTTTGTTAGTAATTAAGAGCGCATCTAACCTTAGGGATGATATCGCATCGATGAGGTACAGGGGAGAGTTAAGAAAGACACCGGGACGGATGAATAGTAGACTTTAAAAGTAATCAGCATTCTTTTCTGAAAGGAGATTAGTCTCCAGTCATAAAAGAATGCAGAGTGGCTTGGGCCGCAAGGATGTCACTAAAACATCAACAGTATCGTCTGAATAAAGCATGAAGTCAGAACCCCATACGGGAAAGAATAGATTATAAGAGTTGTAGTAGGAGCATTTATAGTAGGGGGCATATAGGAGTGTGGCTGGCCGCATGTGGCCCGCGGGTCGCGTGTTGGACACGCCTGATTTAGAGAGTAGTAGTAATAGGTGGAGACGGTGGAGGGGAGGGAAGACCGAGTCACGGATAAGGAAGAAGAGTAAGTGATGGAGGAAAAAAGGAAGAGGAGAAAGAAGTGGAGAAGGATAAGGACAAATACAAGGAGGAAGAAGAGGAAGAAGGGGAGGAAGAGGAAGAAGAGGAGAAGGGGAAGAAGATAAGGAATACAAAGGGGTGGAAGAGGAGGATGAGGAGGAAGAAGAGGAGTAGGAGGAATACTATGCCGAGGACGAGGACGAAGTAGTAGATAAAAGATAAGGAGAAGGAGAAGAAAGGAGTGGAGAAGGACAACGACGACTACTAGGAGGAAAAGGGAAAAGGAAGGGAACAATGAAAATGAAACCAGGAATGAATACGAAGAGGAGTAGGTGAAAGAAAAGGATGAAGAGGAGGAGGAAAACTAGGAAGACGAAACCAAGGATGAATACAAAGAAAAGTATGTGAAAGAATATATATATATATATATATATATATATATATATATATATATATATATATATATATATAATATACGAGAGAAATTCGCTAGTGAAAGCAACATTAATCTGATAATTTTTATGACGGTCGCATGTAGGATTCGAACTCACTTCTTCAGTCATCATAAAATAACCTTCACAACGCCTTAATCTTCTCGACCACCGAAGCTACAAAAGTCTTGTAACCCGGAATTTTTCTGATTCCCGAGGATAGGAAAGATCGCTAATCTGCGACCCCAATTCCTGTTTTACACAAGACCCAAGCCACCTCGTGGAAGGGGGTAAGGATCGGAACAAACCCCTTACACGCTTCGCCATTGTAACAACGACAAAAAATTGCTAGTGGCAGCGACATTAATCTGATCATTTTTATGACAGTCGCATGTAGGATTCAAACTCACTGCTTCAGCCACCGTAAGATAACCTTTACAATGCCTTAAGCCTCTTGCCCACCGAGGCTACAAAAGTCTTGTAACCCGGATTGTACTGATCCTTGCCCCTCCCACGATTGGGCTCGGGTCTTGTGTAAAACAGGAATTGGGGTTGCAGATTAGTGATCTTTCCCATCCTCGGGAATCAGAAAGATTCCCAGTTACAAGACATGTATATATATATATATATATACTGTATATATATATATATATACATATGTATATATACATACATACATGCATACATATATATATATATGTATATATATATACATATACACACACACACACACACACACACACACACACACACACACACACACACACACATATATATATATATATATATATATATATATATATATATATATTATACCATCTCTTCCGTTGGTGTTTTCATTAGTATTTATGTATGCCTCTTCGAGATGGATTTGTTTGCTTGTCAAAGGTGGCAAGTGTCTTCGTGCTGGGCGCGACAAAACGGTTCGTACACGGGACAAGTGATTGCCGTCCGGACGCTGTAACCTGACCGAGTACCCTATAGTATTGATATAAATTGTAACCCATGTGAAAACTTTCTTTACATCTCTCTGAAGAAGACCAAGTTGGTCGAAACGTTAGAGTAAATGAATTCCTAGATCGTCTTCGTTTTGCTCCCACCATCTAAGGAATCGAACCTCCGCTAGCACGTAACAAGTGAGAGTGACTTAACCGATTGCGCTATCAAGAGGGATATAAGTTGAGTGCAACTTTCTTATATATTTGTATGCTCGAGTTACATACACACACACACACACACAAAATTTTGCGTTCAACCCATCTCCGCCATGATAGTACAATTGGTAAGTATGCAAAGCGGGAAAGTATTTTTATAACACTGAATGGATTCCAGTGAACAGATTTATATTTATCAACCACAATTCACTTTAATTGTATGACACCAACATCGAGAAACTCGAGGAGGTATACATGCAGAAACTGATACGTGGTACAGCTAAGTACTCGAACCTACGATAGTACGTAACAAGTGACACTGAATTCACCGATTGCGCTATCAAGATATATATACGTTGAACGCAACTTTTCTTATATATTTGTATGCTCGAGTTACTTTCCCGCGTTGCATACTTATCAGTTGTACTATCATGGCGGAGAAGTATTGAATACAAAATTTCGTGTATGTGTATGTAACTCGAGCATACAAATATATAAGAAAAGTGCGCTCAACTTATATCTCTATAGCGCAGTCGGTTAAGTCACTGTCACCTTTTATGTGCTAGCGGATGATCGATTCCTTAGGTGTACCACGTATCAATTTCTGCATGCATGCCTCCTCAAATTTCTCGATGTTGATGGCGTAAAATTAAAGTGAATTGTGGTTAGTATATATATATATATATACATATATATATATATATATATATATATATATATATATATATGTATATAAGTATATATGTGTACATGTATATTATAACCGATCATTTTATGACAGTCGCATGCAGGATTCGAACCCACTGCTATCGGCCACCTTCACAGAGCCTTAGCCCACTACATTAACAGACGCTTAGTGGGCAAAGGCTCTGTGAAGGTGATATTACGGGTGGCCGATAGCAGTGGGTTCGAATCCTGCATGCGACTGTCATAAAATGTCGCTGTTACTAGCGAATTTCTCTCGTGTATATAATAGATATATATGTATTTATATATGTGTGTGTGTATGTACATAAATATACATATATACACATATGCACACACACACACACACACACACACACACACACACACACACACACACACACACACACACACACACACACACACACACACACACACACACACACACACATACACACACACATATATATATATATATGTATGTATATACATACATATATATATATATGTATATATATCTCTATATATATATATATATATATATATATATATATATATATATAGAGAGAGAGAGAGAGAGAGAGAGAGAGAGAGAGAGAGAGAGAGACATCAGGAAATCGCTCATTAAGATCTGAAGACAGGAACGAGTCATGTGCGTCCCGGGCCACGATCAGCGATGCCCAAACGGGGCCGTGACCGCCAGTGAGACGTTGTGACGTCATGTCCCTGGGGCCGGCCTAACTAGATCGATGACGTCACGGGCCCCTCCACCTACTAATGACCACCTTTGTGCTGCCGAAGCTTCGGTCTAATGGATCGAGGGGCAGGACACCGGTGAGATGCCTCCAGCGTCTTATCGAGTGACGCCAAGATGGGACCAAGGGATATCTGTATATATATTTTTTTTAGCTTACTACGTCAGCAGTGACGCTGTGGCGACGCTGCATGTGATGGGTGTATTTACAATGCAATATATGTCTTGTATAATTTCTATTTGAGTTTTAATATGCCTATACTGTTTTCCTGCACTCATTTATCTATTAGTGATGTCAACTCTTGCCATGCACTATGTATATAACATTTGTTTTTGTTGTAATATATTCTCTTTATTTATTTTTGTACACGTTGCCTACGAATGATCTTAGATCTCTTGAAAATATCAAATGTTTTGGAGAGTGAACTGGCCAGGAGTTGATTAGCACTTTGACTTTTAAAGGGATATACCTCGAAACTTAATGGAATCAACTGGCTTAAAAAATACAAAACTAATTCATGGACCATTATCAATATAGGTTTTAATCTTTGAATGGAAAATGGGTCTCCTTAATTGAATGAAACCAGCAGGTGACGCATATTGGAAGGAGAGCATGAGACAAAATATGCTACACTGAAGGAGAGAACTGGTAGATAATATCAGGTAATTTTTTGGTAGAAAACAAGTTGAGAAGAGGAAAGGGACAGAAGGTAGGGAGGTGCTTGGAGCAAACTGTTTAAATGAGTAGGAAAAGGAGCAGGAATACAAGAAGTTGAGAGAAGTGTGGGAGGTGGTGATGGGTAGGGTGGAAGTTGGTGTGGAAGAGGAACGGGGGTGCTTCAAGGAGGAAGTGACAATGTGCACAAAGGTTACATGTGGGACAAAAAGGATGGGAGGGAATAGATGGAAGGGTAGTGAGTGGTAGGATGATGAAGTGAAGAAGGTAGTGGAAGAGGAGAAGCGAGCTTTCAGGAACTAGTTACAAATCAGAATGAGATAAAAAAGAAAGAAAAAAGAGAAGCATAACAAAAGATAAAGGATGCAAAAATTAGAGCAGGTGTAAAATGAGTAAGGGGTATGACAAATTTTTGAAGATTTTTTTTTAGAAGGAAATCAAAAGAGGAAGGGGAGGTGAGTCAAGTAGAGAAGAAAAGGTAAAAGACACGGATGGACATATCTTGACGGAAGAGTAGGCGGTAAAGGGAAGATGGTCGGAGTATTTTTGAGATTTGTTGAATGTAGGGGAGGACAGAGAGGGATTGGTGGTAGCAGTGGGAGGTGCTAAGAAAATGACGGTGATGGGAGAGGAAAATGGAGGAGAAATAAGAAAAGATAAGGTGCAAGTAGCTCTGAAAAACATGAGAACAGGAAAGGCTCCAAAATTAGATAGGTGTCATGCGGAGTGTATGAAGAAGGGGGGGTACAGTAATAATGAACTTTCTGGTGAGGTTATTTAATGTATGTGTATGTATATGTATATGTATATGTATATGTATATGTATATGTATATGTATATGAATATGTATATGTATATGTATATGTATATGTATATGTATATGTATATGTATATGTATATGTATATGTATATGTATATGTATACGTATACGTATACGTATACGTATATGTACATGTAAATGTACATGTATTTGTATATGTATATGTATATGTATATGTATATGTATATGTATATGTATATGTATATGAATATATGTATATGTATATATATATGTATATGTACATGTACATGTACATGTATACGTATACGTATAGGCATACGTATATGTATATGCATATGTATATGTATATGTATATGTATATGTATATGTATATGTATATGTATATGAATATGTATATGTATATGTATATTTATATGCATATATATATATATATATATATATAATATATATATATATATAGAGAGAGAGAGAGAGAGAGAATTGCCTACAAAGAACCCCCTCTAGAAAGAAAAGGATAAGTATATCAACTGGAATTCAGATGCCATTATCTGGATGGTGTCCTGATATTTTCTTTTGAAATACTTCAGCTTACAAGCAAATAGAAATTAGGTGGAAGGACTTAGAGCTTCCTAGTGGAAGAAAAATTAGGAACATACTAGCTGACTAATACCTAAACAAAGTAATGACATCACCACTTGAAAATGAAAGACTCTGAATCTAATTGGAACAGTATATTAGTATTCAATTTCTTGTTGTTATCAGGATCTTAGAGTGCCAGAAACTATAAAAATGAGCAAAAATATGCAAGGTGTACCAGTAAACAAAATTTTCTGAATATAAGCATATAAAGAAAATGTAAAAGATTAAGAGAGTCTGTCGAGTACATCAAGAAGAATTCAGAATAAACAAGAATAAGTTAAATAATTCGGTTAATGGTCAGGAAGTTTCGCTTCATGGTTAAGAAGTCGAGGAATAAATGCCCAATGGCCAACGTTGGTTGACTCACCTTGGCTGTCAGGGCATATAGGGTAAATGTGATGGCTTTGTTTACTCACGAATTGAATAAGCTTATTTGGTGTCAGTCAAAATGGAATAAATAAATGGACTCTCCAAAATTAGTTGAATACCCCCAGGAGAGTAGGATATTTTGGCACAAGCCTGAATTAAGGCATAAAGGTCTCCATCTTAAGCCAACGGGGTGGATTTTTCATCACGATGAATGCTTCTTAGATTTTGTTCCTGCCAAGGACATCTTGCTGTCTTCACCTGTTGGTGCTCTAGATCGATTAAGACTTCTACGAAACTAGGGGTTCTCCCTAATCTTTCGACACACGCGCGAATGCGAATAAAATTGCTTAACGTTAAAAAGAGCAGAACTTTTAAAAGAGAACACGTGACGTAGATGGATTAAGCAAGACTGCTTCTCAGCCCTTAAACGGCTAGAGGTACTTTATAAATTGAATAAAGTCGTTTAACACTAACCAGATTTTTTTCCTGATGGGGATAGGTATGTCTACAACCACCCAACACTAAGGCTAGATGTGGTCTCTAGTCTTGAAATGCACTGCCATAATGTAAATGGAATCATTACTTTACCGATACAATTTGAGTAAGAATATGGCCGTTGTCCTTTCTTCTGTCTTCTTTTTTCGTCTTCTTTTACCTAATTTTTCTGTATCTCTTTTTCAACACCCTTTCTCTCTCTCTTTCTTTATCTCCCTCCCCCCTCTCTCTCTCTACTTATCCTACCGTTCTGCTATCTTTCTTAAATATCTCCTTTACCACCTTTATGATCCTACCTCTTCGTTGTGATATTGTCATCTAGGATAGAAGCATTGGTAATTGCATTTAAAAGACTCTTTATCTCTCTCCTCCAAGTGCTGGAAATTAACTCTCTCTCCGCACTCCCTTTGCTTCCCTTCCTCTCTTTCTTCAGTGACCACTCCTCATCCTCCGCTTTTTCTTTGACATTTCCCATGCACTTATATTTATCTACATCCCCTGAGACAAAATCTTTTATTCCCCTCTACCATTAGATCTCATTATATTTTTTCTCACTTTTTCTCTTTGACATAATCATAATTCGTTTGATACTTCTTTCCCTATAAAGGGACAAAATATTCGATACCTACTTTGCGGCTTATCTCCTCACCTCAGTCACAGACAGACAAACAAACAGATAGACAGACAGGCACATGCACACGCATACAGAGTCCTGCTCCTTCGAGCTCGAAGGTCCTTCAGGGACAATTCGCAACGATAGCTTGTGGGTCTTGTCAGTGGTGCCGAAGAGACCCTAAAGCCATGGACGAGGAGCTACCAGTCTTGCCCTTGGTGGCATCAAGGTAGTGCCAGGTCACAAACAGGGCACCAGGGTAGTGCCAGAAAGCGAACTGGGGCCAATGAGCGGCCACTGGTCACGAGGTGCACTCCATGTCATAATAGACCAAACAGCACTAAGGGGACTCGCTGGCTTCTGGTCTTACTATACACACAGAATCACCGGCACAACTAGACTTAACAAGGCAGTGCCCAAAAGTAATCTTACGGCAGTAAGAACTTAGCTGCAGCCAAAGCCGTCACTTTTTTTTGTATATACCAGGACAATTATGATAAGTGGCAGTAACTGGTAGTTGTAAGGGATACATTCTAGGCTTATGTAGGTAAGAGATAAATTTGGAGCTTTAATTACATACTAGCTGATGACCTTACACCAGGAGATGCCGATCTGCAGCCGAATCCATGGCAAGGCACTAGTAACCTTTAAGGAATCCGGGTCTACATAGTTACAAGGCGAGTAGATCAGTGCATGAAAAGAAATTAAATCATACACCACGATATCCAACATGCTCTGTACTCAATAATAGATATAAATCACTATTAATATGAAATGTTTGTGAGAATACAACTCATATGTATGGGAAAGCATTGTTATGGTATAACGTTATTTAACTTTATAGGTCTATACAAAGATAGTTGGAACATTGAGAATAGTCATCTTTCTTTGTAACAGGCTAAATACGAGCATATTTTCAACATGAAAGGTAAGAATAATTTGAAATCTGGAGCTTAAACAATCTGCCTCATCACAGTAGCACAATTTTCTGAACAATAATGAGTCTCCATCAGCCATGTACTTTATTCGTGTTAAGAACTATTAGAGCAGAAAACATTCCTTGGAGTTGTACGAATGTAAGTTAAGAGAGAGTTAGAGGGGATGAAAAAAAGAAAAGTGCCAGAATGGGTAAACTTCCTGTACAAAAGTACAAATAAATAATGAAGGCATATTGAGAGATAAGTCAACGACACTCCCCATCAGTGGGTAAAGATAGACGAAGAAATAACAAATGTCGGTCCAAACCCCAAGAAGATAATGGGAGAAACAAGGGTCCTAAAGTTTCTGTTTATGCATGAACGTTTGACAGTTTGAAGAATGGACTTTGAGACACTTTAGTGAAAGGGAAATATTTGACGGTGTCTGGTGTTCAACGTGACATTTTCTATATCAGCACGAGAACAACACAAATTAATACAGAATATTCTAGATTCAAAATTGATACAGGGGTGTGGGGTCATGGGACCGGAATAGTAATCATTCAACGTGACTTAAGAGAATTGCTACCCCATGATCTTCCAAGGAGCAACGCTAAAATACCAGAAGCATCTACGTATATGGTGATTCTGAAGCATTACAGTTATATGAATTTATTACGGGTCTACCATATAATTTCAGTCCAGCGGGTCATCAGAAATATGAGTGAGGTGTTTAATAATTTTTTCCAAGTAAATAAGGTGAAAAATTTAAGCATAAATCACTGGCTGGTTAAATGAAAAAAGACTTAATTTCGTGTGTGAGTGTGTTTGCAAATGTATGGGTTTGTGTTGATGATTGTGTGTGTGTGTGTGCGCGTGTGTGTGTGTGTGCATGTGTGTGTGTGTGTGTGTGTGTGTGTGTGTGTGTGTGTGTGTGTGTGTGTGTGTGTGTGTGTGTGTGAGTGTGTGTGTGTGTGTGTGTAAGCGCGCGCGTGTGTGTGTGCGCGCGCGTGTGTGTGTGAGTGTGTGTGTGTTTTTGTATATCTATGTGTGTATTTGTACATGTGTATGTGCTTCTGTTGATGAGGACCTACTGTACGTTCGTATACATATGAATACGACATTACGTTGGTGTCAGGTATAAGAACCAAAACGAAGTTCCTTGTAGTCACTCCGCCTTAGGAGAAGCCACTACACAGGGGATTAACAAAAATGCCGTAACGATTGTGTTATCATTAATTACGAAGTCATATATTCAGATTATATTTAGGTTTGAATATGGCACCCCAAGGAGATCCCGCTTATTGGGTCCCTGTTGTCTCGTAGACTGAGTGTACAGAGTGGTGTACCGGGGGAGTCCAAGACGCCCAGGGGGGGAAAATCTGAACATCACGCGTTCAGGATGGTGTCAGGTTACATAGGGTCGTGTGCAGGACACACATGTGGTGTTGATTGGTCTGGTGCACTTGCATAATTTCGTGCGGCTATTATTATTTTTTCAATTATGTGTGACAATCTAAATTTGTTGGCTTTGGTTTATCTTAGTATTTTGTTTAGGAGAGGGTATGGCAGAGATGAATAAGATAACTTGTCAACAACCAGAACAAAAAGGAAAGTGCTAATCTACATGAAAACTGTTAATCGAAATATATCATAACCCCTTCGCTACTAAATGAGTAGCACGGAGATGAAAAAAAATTGCTACCCAGATCGAATTGAGGTGGTGTTAGATTGGGAAAAAATGTGACATAAGTATTTCACTTGAAGAAGGAAAAGAAGGAAATGATGCAAATTAAATTAAATTTGATTATGAAACGTCTCAAAAGTAAGGAATAACATATATTACTTGATATAAAAAGACATTCTTTGGATAGCAGTGTGACCACCTTCCCTTTTGCCTGCATCTATTACTTAGCCTATTGCAATTCAAAACACATAAACTTGATCTTCATCTGTGTATTGACATATTTTATTTTTGGGGCCATTCCAAGTTTATGTCCACCAATTTTAATCCTTAAACGGTGGGAGCTACCTTCAGCTGGCGGTAGACATAACATCCATACAAGGCCAACTGCAATCGTTCAGATAGTCGTAGTCCTTATCTGCGATGCATAAGTGGCTGGCGTTTCCCCCTTCAATGAAAAAAATGAAATTAATTAGATGGCTAAGAATAAAAGAAAAAGATCTACCAGCTACAGAAAGGTTAATTGAAATAGGCAATAAGCCCTTTTGCAACAGAAGGGCCATGGAGGTGAACAGAATTGTGCTGCAACAGACTGAATCAGAGGAAATGTACCGTATGATAAACATTGGTTTAAATAGTCGAATAGCGTAAACAAACAAAGCAAACCAAAACTACCTAACTGGCTAGACATAGAAATAACAAAATATAAATAACTAAACAAATAAATAGTAAGGAACTAATAAATATGTTTTTATATACACAAGCACCTGTCTGCGCCAGCCACGGCTACGCCGTGGGTGCTTGGCCTGCGGCGCTGCTCGCTTGCGCCCTAGGGCTACGCCCTCTTGCTATACATTTGTAAAAGGTCAAAATAAAATATGAGTGATAAAATCATGTGTTTTATTAGTCATCTTTAACTTCTTCAACTTAAAGCCGCCGGCACTACTTCTTAGTAGGAGAAGATTCTCCCTCGTCGTCGTCGCTGCACCTCTTGTTGCTCTCAGTGGTGGTATCTCTGTTCTCTTTTAGCATCTTTTTGACCTCATATTTTTTGGTTAACTTCCTCGATTTTCTCTTCCAACTCCTCCTTGATAGAGGTAGAGAAACTGGAGGCAGGGTCGACCTCTTCTTCTCTTTCGTAGCACAGATCGTACGACGCGGGCAGCAACATATCTACGGCTTCCTCTGCTGAGATCGTGTACAATACTTTGGTCAGGCTCTTCTTCGGCCAAAGCAACTTCTTGGTTGTCAGAAACTACGACCGCTTCAGGAGGTTTATCTTCTTCTGAAAGACTCTCAACGAAATGTTCTTTATACACGCAATTGCGTGGTAGTTTCATCCTATCAAATGTCTGCCTCTGAGATTTGTTTATCGTCATCGCATAACTAAGCTTAACAGGGAATTGTTTCCGCCTGAATGGTATAGTGGTATCAGTAGACTCCAGAGTAATTCTCGGGAGTAAAACCTGTTCACCCCTGTGTGTACCGCCTAAGATCTTTCCGACTATGATAGTTTTTTGAAGATTAGTCACTATTATTCTGGACCCATTACACAAATTGGGAGGGCATATATTCCTCATAAACATGAGGACACTTCCTACTTTCAGTCTCAACATGTGAAGAGGGAGAGAGGGGCTCGTTATGGCATTGAAAACCGATGTCTGAATGTCCGTTACTTCTTCCATTGCAGTGTCAACACTCATATACACTTTCTCTGGTTCTTCAGACTTATCGTAGACCATCAAGTTTATCCTGTCGACATCATCGTTTGTGGGGGAAATGATAGCCCTCTTCTCGAAATATGAAGCATCCAGGTGATTTGTCTTAAAAAAGACAAGAAAAAGAAAACGACAATACGAAATGAACATCGCTGATAAATCCAAAGAGAATCCAAAGAATTCTATAGTTACATTAAAGATAAAAAGGTTGTTAGGAATCACATTGGTCCACTATTATCTGCTGACGGTCAACTTGAATATCCAAATGAAGGAATGTGTAATATCTTAAACAATTATTTTAGCTCGGTATTCGTAAACAAAACACCTCAAGGTGAATTCCAAACTGAAACCTGTGAAAAGTCTAGGGTAAACTTACTCACTACAGTAAATATAACAAAAGAAAAAATTAAAAGGTGTATAGATAAACTCAAAGTTAATAAAACACCAGGGCCTGACGGTTGGCATCCAAGAATCTTAAAAGAAATGAAAAATGAGATTGTTGTTCCATTAGAAATTATTTTCAAGAAATCCATCATATCCGGAGATGTCCCAAGAGAATGGAAGCTAGCTAATGTTACTCCCATATTAAAAAAAAATGACAAAAAGAAACAAAATAACTATAGGCCTATAAGTTTGACTTCAATCGTAGGAAAAATAATGGAAGCTATCATCAGAGATGCTATCGAACATCATTTAGAAAGTAACCGTTTGATAAATGATAGCCAGCATGGTTTCAGACGGAAACGTTCTTGCGTGACTAACTTACTCGAATTCTACAACACAGTTATCTCGAATTATGACAAAAGAAACAATATAGATTTGATATATCTAGACTTTGCAAAAGCTTTTGATACCGTCCCACACGAAAGACTACTTACTAAATTAGCTTTGCATGGAATAAGTGGTAGCCTATTAGGTTGGACTAGTAATTGGTTGAATGGTCAAAAACAGAGAGTTGTTTTAAATGGAAAAACTTCTGGATGGAAAAGTGTTGCAAGTGGAGTTCCTCAGGGTTCCGTTCTTGGGCCACTTCTATTCATAGTATATATAAATGATATAGACCATGGACTAAAATCTACTGTTTCCAAATTTGCTGATGATACAAAACTGTGCGGAGTGGCAAATGATCACTCAAACCAATTAGATATTCAAGAAGATTTAGATATATTACAGCAATGGTCTGAAAAGTGGCTAATGAAATTTAACACAAGTAAATGCAAGGTAATGCACATAGGTAAAAATAACAGTAAGTACGATTACAAGTTATTTGGAAATTCGTTAACAAAAGTGGATAGTGAAAAAGATCTCGGCGTAATTATCAGTAACGACCTCAAATCACCCAAGCAGTGTATTTCAGCCTCTGAGAAAGCAAATAAGATTCTAGGACTGATTGCGCGATCTTTTGATTTCAAAAGTCTATCACTCATTAACAAGCTATATAAATCGTTAGTTCGTCCACATTTGGAATATGCTGTTTCCGTATGGTCACCGAATCTCATTAAAGACATTGACAGACTGGAAAAAGTACAACGGCGAGCCACAAAACTGATTCCAAATATAAAAAATAAATCATACGAAAATCGACTAAAACATATGAATCTGTTTTCCCTAAAAAAAGCGTAGACTCAGAAGTGACTTGATACAGGTCTTTAAAATTCTAAAGGGAATTGACAACATCAAAAGTGACCAAATTTTTACATTGAATGAGAATCAGACAAGAAACAATGGTCTCAAGCTGTCCGGAAATAGATTCAATTTGGAAGTAGGTAGAAACAACTTTGCTAACCGTGTAGTTAATGAATGGAATAAACTTCCTGCACAGGTAGTGCAATGTAGTTCAGTTCGAAGCTTTAAGAATCATTTAGATAAATACCTAAGTAAGATGCTGTAATGATTATAATTTATCTTACATTATTTGTTTTTGTTTTGTTATCATTTGTCTGTCTGATTTTCATTTATTATTAGTTATATGCGCTTGTGGCAGGGTCAGAGGAGGGATTGAGGAAGCTGGTGGCAGAGTTTGGGAGAGTATGTGATAGAAGAAAGCTAAAGATAAATGTAGGTAAAAGTAAGGTGATGAGATGTACAAGGGGTGAAAGTGGCAGTAGACTGGAAGTGAACATTAAGGGAGAGCGACTGGAGGAAGTGGATAGTTTTAGATACTTGGGTGCAAGTGTAGCAGGAAAAGGTGGAGTGAAGGTGGAGGTAGAATGTAGATTGAGAGAAGCGAGTAAATGCCTTGGTGGATTAAAGAGTGTAATGAGGAATAGACATTTGGGAATGGATGCGAAGAGGAGACTGTATGAAGGAGTGATTGTGCTAACAGCACTGTATGGGGCAGAAACGTGGAACATAAGAGAAGAAGAGAGAAGGAGTTTGAATGTGTTTGAGATGAGGTGTCTGAGAAGTATGGTGGGGGTTACTAGGCTGGATAGAGTGAGAAATGAGGAGGTGAGGAGGAGAACAGGGGTGAAAAAGGATTTGGGAGATAGGGTTGATGAAAGAATATTAGGATGGTTTGGACACATGGAAAGAATGAGTGAAGAAAGACTAGTAAAAGAGGTATGGAAGGCAGATGTGGAGGGAGTGAACATGAGGGGACGTCCTAGGATGAGGTGGATGGATGGGGTGAAGGGGGCTTTGGGGAAGAGGGGAATGTCTGTTGAGGAAGGAAGGGAGAGGACGGAAGACAGAGGTGAGTGGAGAATGGTTGTATATGGATGATGTTGTGATTGCATGAGGAGGAATGGGCAGGGGGGTGGGGGGTGGGGTAGTATGTGTGAGTAAATTTTGACGCAGCCCGAAGGGATTTTCTCCCCGTCCTCTCCTTATATGCAAGGGGGGACGGAGAGGGGGGGGGTCGCCGATTAAATGAAGCGGCCTTGCTGTGGATGTGCTGTGTCTTGCGACACTGCTTCTGACCCAGGGCGGTGGGCAGGGTGCAGGGATGACCCGTCATCCAGGAGGTGCTCAGATGAGAGGGAGGGTGGGAGGGGTGTGGAGTGTATGTAGGGATGAAATGGGTGGGAGTGTTTTTATGCCTTTCCCTTTTTGGCTACCTCCCTTGTAAGGGGGAAAAAGCCTTGGTATATGTATGTATGTATGTATATGTCAATTTATTATTATTTACTATTTACCTGTTTGTTTATTATTTAACTATACCTATGCATTTATTTATGTATTTTATTTGTTATTTACATTATCATAGTTTCTATTTATTATTTTATTATTAATATGATTTTTTTTTCGCATCCGACCTAGATATGGATCAAAAGGTCTCCTGTCGGCATGCTCCGCCTTTGTAATCCTTTGTAATTATCATAGACTTTGTCCACTAACTCTTTACGGGTCTCAACGACAATCCCAAACTTCTCGGGAAGTTTTACGGGTCCACTCTCCCCTCTCCCCAGAGCCAATAGATTTTTCGCAAATATCTTGTTCTCTGCGTCATCTGCCTTGAGTTTCACGTTACGTGTTAGTTCCAACTTTAAAAGTTCGTCCCAGAAATAACCGGACTTTATACAGTATTCGAGCTCATCATTCATTCCTCTCCCTCTTATAACTGGGAGGATTTGACGAAAATCTCCCGCACAGACAAAGACTATCCCCCCCCCCATAAACCTTCCTGGAACACCCAAAATGTCCCGAAGGGAAACATCAAGAGCAGCTAACGTGTTCTTGTTTGCCATCACAACTTCATCCCAGACTATTAGAGACGTCATTGATAGGAGCTTCGCCAACTCTGAGTTTTTCTTGGTGCTACAGGCGCACACTTCGTTGTAATCCATTAACGGGATCTTGAACATGTTATGTGCAGTTCTTCCTCCATGCAAAACAGTAGAGGCGATACCCGATGAAGCGACAGCCAAGGCAATTTTTCCCTGGGAACGAACAGTATCCAGTAAAATGTTGAGCACGAAAGACTTTCCCGTCCCACCTGGAGCATCCAGAAATATCCCATTGTGACTGTACTTTTGGGCGTTCTCGATGCGAAATAGCACAGTATCGTAACAGAGTCTCTGTTTGCTGTTCAGAAGAAGAGACTTCTCCTTTACCTCTTCTGTCGACTTCTCTTTGTTATAGGCCTTTTCTCGGCGTATGCTGTTTGATGTTTTCTCGCCACATCTTGAAAGTGGTAGCCCATATTGGGTGTTAGAGCCCCCTCCGCAGTTCCACACATGTTCCTGGATATCGTCTAGAGTGTCAAGGTAAATTTCAACGTTGTATTCTGTCGCTTTTTGGTGCTGCAGGAAGTCACTGGCGAACAAATCTTTGGTCTCTTCCCAGATACTTGACTGATCCTCTAATTCCGAAAACACCAGCATGCTCGCATAAGTAGCTCGCAACTGATTGCGGTCATTAGTGTGGTTGATGCTTTCCAATATAGTTTTATTCCAAGTTTCTTCGTCGTTTAGGAGTCCCATCGCTTTAACGGCTTCTCTGTAAGAGGGGTAGATCACCCCTTCAAATGTCCGAAGATCCTCGTAAGACGTAGGCCCCTTTACGTGTGTTAAAAGTAGTCTCAAATAGAAGAGCTCGACAGTTTTATTTGTGACAGCACGTATCCTTCCCAGAGAAGATGCTGTCGTCTTTCTTTCTTCCCAGACACTGCTAGTGTTATTAAAAACAAAGTGGTTGGGAAGCTGATTATAATATAGGCCTGCTGCAAATTCGTTTCGCGCACACAGTTTGAAGAAAGCTGTCAAATGAGTGTCTTTAGAGGTTTTTCTATCGATCTCTTCCTTAGACGCGTTCTCCTTGAAAAATACCACGTTCTCTCCTTCTAGATGCAAATCAAGAGTTGCCACAGGGGGGTGACTTCTGTGAATCGCAAATTTGAAAATCTTCCACGACGCTTCATTCGCATTGACGAATCTTGCCTCCTGGAATTTTCTCACTTCATTAACATCTTCCCCTTCTTTCGTTTTCGAAAACAGAATGCGGTCACATCCTTTGTTGACGTACTTTGTAACGTAGGCTATGCACTTTATAGAATTTGAGCACTCAACATTTATGTGCGCGTTATACTTTAAACATAGGTACGGGCTGTAGGGGACAATCCATGAATTGTCAACTTTGATTTTCTCTCCCTTTACTTTTTTCTCGAAAGAGTGGCCTCCTTCACCTGCTGCTCTCCTTCGATACAGAGGGTACCCGTTGTTCCCAAAGTACATGTCACCCCTGCACACTTTCGGAAAACCCTTTCCACACAATGATTTGGAACCGTACTTTCCTTGACAACATAGTTGGGACTCGTCGAAGCCTCTACATGGGCCGTGTATCATGTTCGTTGTCACAATCTCATATAAACGCGGCTCTTTATTTTTGTCAGGTATCTCAGCTGATATCACCCTAGAGACGAAATCGGCAGTACCGTGGCGCTCCATCCAAAGAAGGATATGAACAAGAGGGAGACCTCTTTTCTGCCACTCAACACTCAGTAGGTGTGCCTTAAGTTACGACTACAGACTCGTCGTAGTGAAGATTTCATTCAGACGCACATGCGCGCATGTACGTATGTGTAACTCGGACTATGCTAGCCGTTCCCACGGTAGGCTTGGTGGACTTCTCGATAATCAACTGTAAGAGTACTGTTAAAGTGATGAATTATATTTATATGATGTATTCCATTCCTTTTGTACACTGTTAACCAAATTCTATACATTACATATAGATTTATGTATGTCTATTGTCTTGTGGATCTCTCTTGTCAATCTTACGAGTTGATTTACGTAAGATAAGAGAAATTACATATTCTCTTAATCTTCGGACGCCGGTGAGAAAGTTCTGTGCCTACGTGAGGTGTATTCACGTCTGAAGACTCTTAAAGTGATGATTTCTATTCATCGGATTGTATTTCGTTCCTTTTTGTGCTTTGACAAACTATTCCATACTTTGCATATGAATTTATGTATGTGTATTACCTTGCGGATCTATCTTGTCAATCTTAGGATTTGATTTACGTAAGATTAAAGTAATTGCATATTTTCGTCGTTTTCTGACGCCGTAAACGCCGTTGTGGGCATGCTAGCTTAAGCGCGCGCTAAAGAAATTTGCGTGTGAAACAATTTTGTGGCAACTGCGTCCCTAACTTACATTTACGTACGTATAGATATTCATATAAAAACTATTAAGGTTTCTGCTTATCTAAGATTGACAAGGTAACTTTATCAAATATTATTATCTATTCATTGATGTAAAGAATATCCGTGTATGTACTTGGAAATATTCCTAAACACACTTGTTACTCGTCGCGTCTAGCGATACTTGGCAACTCTCCGGATCTGACGGAGAAGAGTCTATATATATGTCATTGCTTGTAACGGTCAGGCGGACTTAGATTATTTTTTCTATTCTCGAATCTTTGTGGACTCTGCTTATCGGAGCCTCATTGCTCGTGTCCATTTTGTCGGACTTAGTCGTAGAATTTTCTCGACTTTGTTATTTTCTTTACGTAAATTATTACGTAGGACTTTCCATTCTGATGGTCGATATTTCTCGACCTTACCACTTATTGTTTTTAAGACTATTTTTGATTGTTATTGATTGTCGATATTTGATCGACACTTGTATATTTACGTGTCCTGGCAATACTAGCCTTTTATGTTCTGTGAATTTACGTGTTACGGACATTGTATTTTTGGCTAGTTTTGGCGACTTCTATTTTTCGATCATTGTTTATTTGTATCCTTATTTTTTTGAAGGAAATAATATTTCTTAAACAGAACTCTAGTTTTGAACCTGGCCCTTCCCCATAGGCGTCACACTTAACGCGCCCAAACACGTTTTTAATTGTCAGATCGTCCATCAGGCTGTCCACTTTCAACTTGAAAATCCGACTAACAAAGTCAGGGCGGTCATACATCCGGGAGGTGTCACAACTGACAGCCTCCACGGCTTGCTTCAACTCTTCCCAATGAGGATTCATTGTAAAGGTGATAAAAAAGTCTGGAGACCCGTAAGACGACACAAAAGCCAAGGCGTCTTGCTGCCGCACTTTCATGTATCTTGGGCCCACAACAAATGAAGCAAGGATAATCACCCGTTGACCCGCCTTTCAGTTATCCCCGTCCCCTATAAGAATATCAGCGCGCTCTTTCCGCAACTCCTGTTAATTGTGTTCGATGAAAGACAACCTGTCAGACTCAACTTTCACGTAATTATCCACAACAAATTGTTGGAAAAGACGGGCCCCTTTAGTCACATAATTGAAAACACCTTCTCTTTCCATGTAAAGAGAGGCGTAGTACATGCAAGGGCTTAGCCTACTGTATGTTGCAGGAACATGTTTTGAACAACAGATGTCTGCTTTGCGTTGCTTTTTCATAGTGCAAGAATGACCGACGTCTCCATTGGGAAACAGGAGAGGGTACTGAAAAACATCGTAGAAGAAGTTGGTGTGACTCATAAGTCTGAGACTAAATTTTGAATCTTCCTTTGGGGAACCTATCACTATTTCCAATGGGTCTCTTGAGGGGCCCAAATTAACGATGGCTCCCACCTGCGAAGAAGTGGGAAGGTGGTAGACTCCTTTATGTTCACGGGTTGTTAGATTCTCAGCGGCTTTCAACGTAATAGACACCTGGGGTAATTTGCCATATATCTTGACGTGAGCTTCCATGAGCTGTATAGCCGTCTCTAGCTCTTTCAACATCCCTGACAGACACGCGTTATGTTTTGCCATGTATTCGTAAAAGTGTGTGATAATCTTCTCGTTCTCTGAAAGAACCTTTTCCTCCCTAACTCGTCTCTTCTCCGTTTCGTTCATTTTCCCCTTGCCATTTCCTGACTTTGAAAAATGTTGAACCACCAGAGTGCGAAGTTTAATCTGCTGATCTTTCTCGTGGTAGAAACAAAGATTCAAGAAAGAACTATTCTTCCTTCAAAACGGGTTTTTCTCAGAATTACTGTCATGATCAAAATGCATGTCTTTCGCAGTCAAAGACCCCCCCTTTTTTTTAGCAACTCGGGCTTCAGTGAGCCTAGTCTGTGGTACACTCGTCCCTGAATTTTGTAACACAGTGCCTTTTCCCCTGCGCTTTCCAGCTTACACGAAGTCGCAAAAGATGTGAAAGAAAACACTAAATTGAAACCAGCGATGTGTTTCAAAAATCTTTCAGAGAGAACGGTTTTACCTTCGTAGAGCTCTCTTATTGTCCCATCCTTAATATCTGAGGGCAACAATAAAGGAGTTTGACCCAAGTTGCAACAGATTGTTTTGTTTTCTCGTTTCCACAGCAAAGCTGAACAGACTTTACATTTGAAATCCCCCAATTGGCCGATGTGATACGGAAAAGTTTGAACAGAGTTTTCCCTAAGAAACCCAAGCAACTCCTCCCTCACAGTTTCTCGCGGGTCGGGATCTGGCTCCTTCAAATGACGTTCGGATCGTTCTTTTCTCATCTTGTCAAGAACATTTTTCTCTTCCTCTGAAAAATCCTGAGGAGTCTCTCCAAATCGCAGGAAAGCTTTCACTTTCTTAAACGCCTCACGTCTCTTCCTTTTTTCGGCCCGCAGTTCTCACGCTTCTTATATCTTTTGGGCCTTTTCTTCTCTTTTGAACTCCCGCAGTTCTCGGGCTTCTCGTATCTTTTGGGCCTTCTCCTCTCTCTTTAACACCCGCAATTCTCGTGCTTCTCGTATCTTTTTGGCTTTTCTTCCTTCAATTTTGCGCGCATTTCTCTTTTTGAGACCCTCTCTTCCG
>NC_134784.1:43656103-43658603 GCF_046742065.1 Oratosquilla oratoria | reverse complement strand
ATTACCCAGAGATTGGTCATATACGAGCTTTGAGCTCTCTTCCCGGTAGGAAATAGCTGTCCATCACGAAGTGATCTAAGATTATGGTGAATCACATAATGTGTGTGTGTTTGTGTGTGTGTGTGTGTGTGTGTGTGTGTGTGTGTGTGTGTGTGTGTGTGTGTGTGTGTGTGTGTGTGTGTGTGTGTGTGTGTGTGTGTGTGTGTTCTAACATTGCTCACACATTTGACGGTGATAACGTTATTCCATCGTGTTTAACTAATTTATAACCTGTAGTCCTACAGTGATTGACAACGGTTTTCGTAACCTTTCACATTCTTCTCTGTGAAGAAACACTGAACTGTTGTCTGTGTTATGTAAGCGTTTTTATCTCATCTGCTAATTATCCTGGAGACCGAGTGTTGGCCTCCGGGGCCAGACTTGCAGTTGGAGGCGAGATTTTACACTAATTTTGAAGGTAGGACAATCTCTTGCACCTGACTTTTCTTGGCGTCACAGAAACATTTCAAAGGATGGAAAAGAAATCACTAGAAAACTATAAGCCCACAACAGCAATTTGTTTCGTAGACCTGTATAGGTAACTATATTTCTTAATATTTTCCAAACACTTTATTTATCATTTCTACGACCTCTGTTTTTTATTTTTTGTGTCATAAAAAGATATATTTGTTGTTGATTATATCTACTCCTTTTATAGTTCTTTTCTCTCTTCTATTGTCAGCAGGTCCAAGGCTTTCTTTATATGTTGTTACCTAAGCCTAGAACCTTTTTGTTACGACTATTTGAATTTTTACTATTCAAATTTATTCATATATCTCTCTTCTTGTGTGAGGGTCATATCTTTTGTGGATCAAATATTTTCTTTTTCTTTTACAATACATTGGAATGCTACACTTATATTCGTTCACAGTATATTACTCCTATAATCTTTATATATTATTTTTATGACAATCTTTATGTTGTCAATAATCCAAAGCCTTTTTACTCCTTAATTTATTTTATTTCAAATTCTATATTCTAATTTTTTTTAATATATTGTGTCCTGTGCCTGTAATCTTATCAAATTTATTCCCTTCAGTAAACGATTCCAAAATTCATGTGATAACTGTTTCCTGTAGGTTTTTTTAATTACTTGTGTTTATGTTTTCTGTCAGCTAAATAATAATTGAGAATAAAGATACAGAAATTTTCGCATTTTACAAAAAAAAAAAAAAAAAAAAAAATATATATATATATAAGAATAGTGGTGGAAAAGTAATATCCAAGCTCAAAACTTTAAATTGTATAAAAACTATTCAGAGTAAATTGGTCAAGTAATTACTTATTTGTAATCTAGAATGAATCTATTTTCTTATTATGAAGGTAAATTATAAAAGTATGTTCGGAGATGTTCTAAACATGTTTGAGATGTAAGTCTACTTTTTTGTGTTAAGCAAAAGAAAATGTTTACAACATATAAAAAACTCCTTATATTTTGTGTCACACCTCATACAGGAATACATAAGATTGAAGTTTATCAATGTAATGTTCTAAAACATGAAATGTAATGCTGTCAAAATATCTTTTATAATGCCTGAAATAGTCAGGAGGTCGTCAGAAAATCTGTCCAAAGTGTCCGAGATTCTATAATTGCATCAGTGACCCAATCTGAAGATAAATAAACTAAGAAATTAAATCTAGTTATCTGTCATATCAATCCGGCACTGTTTGTCACATTCGGTTTGCATAGACCCAGATTCAGGGCATTGGTAATCTTATTTTGGTTTGTGAAGACACGAAACGTTGAACTTGTTCTGTGATTGTTTTCCTATGTGAAAAAGATAATTTTTCCTTGTAATTACTGGATATACGCTTTCCAGAACTGTATCATCTAAGTGATGAATGTATTTTGGGCACATGTTTGGAATGTTTATAAATATCTATAGGTACAGAGTTAGAGTTCCTTTGTGTGTAAAAGCGATTGGGAAGAATGAATATATCTTTTTGTGAGACCTGCTTGCTTTCATACGAGTACATCCTTTGTCTTGTCACATTATTTGTCTAATACAACTTTTATCTTTGAAAGGGCTGTATTTGTCAGTATATGTAATGTGCTCGTGAGAAGTTCCACAGTCTCAGCTCTTCACATCACGCAACATTTTGCCCGAGTCTCATTTTTTCATGTCCACCACTTCTTCATGTGTTGTCCTTACGTCAAGACATTAAGTGGATGCTGGGAGATACGATGGTGCAATTAGTATGTGAGCGAGTGCCAATGCAGGACACCTATATCAAAGGAGACATCCAAGATTCCGGTAGTGAAAATTCGAGAATATGACAATGATGGTTGTGTCTGCCTAGCCCTGCCGAGGTCCAAGGGTGACGAGAAGAAAGTACCATGATACCAGAATGCCCATAGTGCCTCCTGGCGACGACAGCGCGACAGCATGACCTCTGAGAAACAAAGGACTCCTTGTCCAAGCCGCCTCCGCCGGACGGGATAAGAGCAACTTGAGACGAA
>NC_134784.1:43651683-43655603 GCF_046742065.1 Oratosquilla oratoria | reverse complement strand
TTTTTGATTGTTATTGATTGTCGATATTTGATCGACACTTGTATATTTACGTGTCCTGGCAATACTAGCCTTTTATGTTCTGTGAATTTACGTGTTACGGACATTGTATTTTTGGCTAGTTTTGGCGACTTCTATTTTTCGATCAATGTTTATTTGTATCCTTATTTTTTTGAAGGAAATAATATTTCCTAAACAGAACTCTAGTTTTTGAACCTGGCCCTTCCCCATAGGCGTCACACTTAACGCGCCCAAACACGTTTTTAATTGTCAGATCGTCCATCAGGCTGTCCACTTTCAACTTGAAAATCCGACTAACAAAGTCAGGGCGGTCATACATCCGGGAGGTGTCACAACCGACAGCCTCCACGGCTTGCTTCAAACTCTTCCCAATGAGGATTCATTGTAAAGGTGATAAAAAAGTCTGGAGACCCGTAAGACGACACAAAAGCCAAGGCGTCTTGCTGCCGCACTTTCATGTATCTTGGGCCCCACAACAAATGAAGCAAGGATAATCACCCGTTGACCCCGCCTTTTCAGTTATCCCCGTCCCCTATAAGAATATCAGCGCGCTCTTTCCGCAACTCCTGTTAATTGTGTTTGATGAAAGACAACCTGTCAGACTCAACTTTCACGTAATTTATCCACAACAGATTGTTGGAAAAGAACGGGCCCCTTTAGTCACATAATTGAAAACACCTTCTCTTTCCATGTAAAGAGAGGCGTAGTACATGCAAGGGCTTAGCCTACTGTATGTTGCAGGAACATGTTTTGAACAACAGATGTCTGCTTTGCGTTGCTTTTTCATAGTGCAAGAATGACCGACGTCTCCATTGGGAAACAGGAGAGGGTACTGAAAAACATCGTAGAAGAAGTTGGTGTGACTCATAAGTCTGAGACTAAATTTTGAATCTTTCCTTTGGGGAACCTATCACTATTTCCAATGGGTTCTCTTGAGGGGCCCAAATTAACGATGGCTCCCACCTGCGAAGAAGTGGGAAGGTGGTAGACTCCTTTATGTTCACGGGTTGTTAGATTCTCAGCGGCTTTCAACGTAATAGACACCTGGGGTAATTTGCCATATATCTTGACGTGAGCTTCCATGAGCTGTATAGCCGTCTCTAGCTCTTTCAACATCCCTGACAGACACGCGTTATGTTTTGCCATGTATTCGTAAAAGTGTGTGATAATCTTCTCGTTCTCTGAAAGAACCTTTTCCTCCCTAACTCGTCTCTTCTCCGTTTCGTTCATTTTCCCCTTGCCATTTCCTGACTTTGAAAAATGTTGAACCACCAGAGTGCGAAGTTTAATCTGCTGATCTTTCTCGTGGTAGAAACAAAGATCCAAGAAAAAACTATTCTTCCTCCAAAACGGGTTTTTCTCAGAATTACTGTCATGATCAAAATGCATGTCTTTCGCAGTCAAAGACCCCCCCTTTTTTTTTAGCAACCCGGGCTTCAATGAGCCTAGTCTGTGGTACACTCGTCCCTGAATTTTGTAACACAGTGCCTTTTCCCCTGCGTTTTCCATCTTACTCGAAGTCGCAAAAGATGTGAAAGAAAACACTAAATTGAAACCAGCGATGTGTTTCAAAAATCTTTCAGAGAGAACGGTTTTACCTTCGTAGAGCTCTCTTATTGTCCCATCCTTAATATCTGAGGGCAACAATAAAGGAGTTTGACCCAAGTTGCAACAGATTGTTTTGTTTTCTCGTTTCCACAGCAAAGCTGAACAGACTTTACATTTGAAATCCCCCAATTGGCCGATGTGATACGGAAAAGTTTGAACAGTGTTTTCCCTAAGAAACCCAAGCAACTCCTCCCTCACAGTTTCTCGCGGGTCGGGATCTGGGCTCCTTCAAATGACGTTCGGATCGTTCTTTTCTCATCTTGTCAAGAACATTTTTCTCTTCCTCTGAAAAATCGCTGAGGAGTCTCTCCAAATCGCAGGCGAAGACTTTCACTTTCTTAAACGCCTCACGTCTCTTTCCTTTTTTTCGGCCCGCAGTTCTCACGCTTCTTATATCTTTTGGGCCTTTTCTTCTCTTTTGAACTCCCGCAGTTCTCGGGCTTCTCGTATCTTTTGGGCCTTCTCTCTCTCTATTTAACACCCGCAATTCTCGTGCTTCTCGTATCTTTTTGGCCTTTTCTTCCTTCGATTTTGCGCGCATTTCTCTTTTTGAGACCCTCTCTTCCGTCTTTTGAAGAATTTCTCGTGGTCGGTCCTCATTTAACTTTCTCTGGCCTCAAATTTTACTCGAAAACTGCTGACTATCATTCCCTAGCGCACCAGAAAGGTTTTCGGGCGTTTCCTCTTTCATGGGACGCCGGTCATTCTTTTTCTTCAGCGCGTCCTTTGACCTTCTTGACCACATATTTGTTGTAAAGTTTAGCCCTCTTGCTATGCCTTATAAGATAAATCAAGATAATGCATCTGGTAGGATTCTATGGTCGCTTCGTCCACCATGCTTCGTGATACTTTTGTACCCCACAAAGTAATGCTTCGAAAAACCATTTGACTGTTCTTCTGTTATTTCTCCATCAAACAATTCCAGAGTATCAAACTTTTCGTCGCTGTACTCAAAATCTTTGTACTCCCTTAGGGAAGCGTTGAACCGAATGACTTTCCTGTGGAATTCTTTAATTGTTTTGTGGACCGAAAAAGTCTTCGTGTTATTGTAAAGTTCAGGAAATGCTTTAGTGTGTTCAGCCCGTAAAGTATTCTGCAACCCCCGGTTATTCTCAAGACTTCCTTTTGAGACCTTCTTGCAATCAGCCACCCACTTCAAGAAATGGCGCTGCCGCCTTCTCTTGATTGCCGCGTTTTTGGGCATCGTGCACGTCTCCGGGGTGACGTTCCCCGTCAAAGTTAATCGCCAATCTTTGCTTACCCCCACCGCTCTCGGTCTCCCCTGTTTGCCACGGATAGGCCGGAAGGACGAAAGAAACACATGCCTTATCTCAGTGGTCTTTCTGGTCTACTTTTTATTATTTAAAATAACTATATCTATGCATATTCAAGAACGTTCTCCTGACGTAAACACTGGGTGCACAACTGAGGTAATTCAAAATTAACTTCATTCCTTAGCATTACACATACCCATACACATACCCATACCCATTCACATAGGTACACACATATACATTCACATACACATACATATATATATATATATATATATTTATATATATATATATATATATATATATATATATATATACATATATAAATATATATATATATATATACATATATAAATATATATATATATATATATACATATACATATACAAATACACACACACACACGGATATATATATACATATAAATATATATATATATATATATATTTATATATATATGTATATATATATATAAATATATATATGTGTGTGTGTGCGTTTATATATATATATATATATATATACATACATAAAAATATGGGTATATATATATATATATATATATATGCATATATATGTATATATATTTATATATATGTATATATATAAATATATATATATATATATATCTATATATATGTATATATATATATATATATATGTGTGTGTGTGTGTGTGTGTGTGTACGTGCACATACCCATGCCCATACCCATCCACATAAACACATACGTGCCCATACGCATATACGTGCACATACCCATACCCATCCCCATGCCCATCCCCATACCCCATACCCATACCCAAACCCATACCCATAACCATACCCATACCCATACCCATACCCATACCCATACCCATACCCATACCCATACCCATACCCATACCCATACCAATAACCATTCACATAGGCATACACATATACATTCACATACCCATACATATACGCATACATACACATAGACATACATGCATACATACACACACATACATATGCATACATACACATACACATACACATA
>NC_134784.1:43634183-43641683 GCF_046742065.1 Oratosquilla oratoria | reverse complement strand
GCAAAAGAAAATGTTTACAACATATAAAAAACTCCTTATATTTTGTGTCACACCTCATACAGGAATACATAAGATTGAAGTTTATCAATGTAATGTTCTAAAACATGAAATGTAATGCTGTCAAAATATCTTTTATAATGCCTGAAATAGTCAGGAGGTCGTCAGAAAATCTGTTCAAAGTGTCCGAGATTCTATAATTGCATCAGTGACCCAATCTGAAGATAAATAAACTAAGAAATTAAATCTAGTTATCTGTCATATCAATCCGGCACTGTTTGTCACATTCGGTTTGCATAGACCCAGATTCAGGGCATTGGTAATCTTATTTTGGTTTGTGAAGACACGAAACGTTGAACTTGTTCTGTGATTATTTTTCTATGTGAAAAAGATTTTTTCCTTGTAATTACTGGATATACGCTTTTCAGATCTGTTCATCTATGTGATCAATGTATTTGGGCACATGTTTGGAATGTGATTATATCTATAGGTACAGAGTTTGAGTTCCTTTGTGTGTAAAGAGATTGGGAGAATGAATATATCTTTTTGTGAGACCTGCTTGCTTTCATACGAGTACATCCTTTGTCTTGTCACATTATTTGTCTAATACAACTTTTATCTTTGAAAGGGCTGTATTTGTCAGTATATGTAATGTGCTCACGCAACATTTTGCCCGAGTCTCATTTTTTCATGTCCACCACTTCTTCATGTGTTGTCCTTACGTCAAGACATTAAGTGGATGCTGGGAGATACGATGGCATTAGTATGTGAGCGAGTGCCAATGCCAGACACCTATATCAAAGAGACATCCAAGATTACGGTAGTGAAAATTCGAGAATATGACAATGATGGGGTGGGTCTCCTAGCCCTGACGAGGTCCAAGGGTGACGAGAAGAAAGTGCCACGATACCAGAATGCCCAAGTGCCTCCTGCACGACAGCGCGACAGCATGACATCTGAGAAACTAAGGACTCCTTGTCCAAGCCGCCTCCGCCGGACGGGATAGAGCAACTTGAGACGAAGAAGCAAAACAAGGACGTACTTGTATCTCTCTCTCTCTCTCTCTCTCTCTCTCTCTCTCTCTCTCTCTCTCTCTCTCTCTCTCTCTCTCTCTCTCTCTCTCTCTCTCTCTCTCTCTCTCTCTCTCTCTCTCTCTCTCTCTCTCTCTCTCTCTCTCTCTCTCTCTCTCTCTCTCTCTCTCTCTCTCTCTCTCTCTCTCTCTCTCTCTCTCTCTCTCTCTCTCTCTCTCTCTCTCTCTCTCTCTCTCTCTCTCTCTCTCTCTCTCTCTCTCTCTCTCTCTCTCTCTCTCTCTCTCTCTCTCTCTCTCTCTCTCTCTCTCTCTCTCTCTCTCTCTCTCTCTCTCTCTCTCTCTCTCTCTCTCTCTCTCTCTCTCTCTCTCTCTCTCTCTCTCTCTCTCTCTCTCTCTCTCTCTCTCTCTCTCTCTCTTTTCTCTTTACTTTAGTTTTTCACTCATTTCTTTCTTTTATTTATATTTATAATTTCTTTTATGTGTATATATATATATATATATATATATATATATATATATATATATATATATAGTGTGTGTGGGTGTGGGTGTGGGTGGGTGTAAAATTTATGCACTTAGAGTTGGATATGAAACATTATTGCGGCTATTAATTTTCTTCCTTCAATTCTCTAATGCTCAAACTAGACTTCTTGCATTAAGGGGATGAGCAAACGCCAGATCACCTAATGTAGCCATATGTTACATCGACGTTTCTTCCTCAAAGAGACATCTTCAGGTGTCACATCTGTAACAATGCATTACAAAATAGTAAAAAATAACGAATATAAATAACACATTTCCTTCCAGAGTATAATAATTTGGATACGACGTAGAGTACTTACAATATTGTAAGTACCCTATGTCATATTTAAGTGATAAGCAGCACATACAGTATCTGTATATATTCTAGGGTGCCAAAATGTGTATATTAGTTGAGAGTACACACATTACTTGAGATCTGTAAATTAACTTGTGGTCATTTTAGAAATAGTAGAAAACTTAAGAGGTAATTCTGAATTATCTAAATATAAGTGAAAATTGATACAAGTAAACTAAAAGTGATATTTGATACCAAACATCAAAGCAAAACAATAATGATTCACGGAAAATGATGAAACTGAGTAAAGAACATGGAAAAAATAAATAAAAAGATGTATGACAATCACATGAAAACATTCTTGCCTGTGTATTTGAAAGCTGCTGTGGAAATTTATCAGTTCTCTATGGATATGAAGCTTGAAACTGACGAGAGCGATGGTGACAGAGTTAAAGGTAAAAATGAGCAAAAAGCAATGGGGAGATAAATACTAAGAATAACACTGACAAGTAACAAGACAGAAATATTGGATAAGAGAATAATCCGGAGTATACGAGTATATGTGTAGGCAATATATTGGAGTAGAAACTTAATTGGGTGGGACACTCAGAAAAGAGAATTTCAAGTGAAAGGCTAAGCATACCAGGAAGAAGCCTGATGGGTTGAGGAACGAGACGGAGAAATTTACAGGGGTGACGAGGCAAAGATTAGTTCACTCGTGTAGGTAATGGGAGAGATTTTTTTCTTCTTCTTCTTTTTCTTTTGAATTGGACTTAGTCTGGTGATCTGACAAGAGGACATTGATGGTGACCATGGTTGAAACAACAGTGAGTTAATGTGAGGGCAGACAGGTGACGTGGCACGAGACAAGCCAGCGTTGTCCTCCGACACCCAACAGGACACAAGAATGTAAGGTCCTCCTCTGAAAGAAAACCCACACACGCGTGCGCCCCTACAGCGCCTCCGGCGTCGCCGGGCGACACTGGTAACCGGAGAACTCGCTCTCAGTCTCCCCTCGGACGGTGACGAGTTGGCTCGCTGGCTGCAATGTGGGGTGACCACTTGAAACTCTTATCTTGCGGAAATGACTTGACTAAGTTGAGATGAGCACACTTGTTGTTCTGTGTAATATGTCTTGAAGTGTTTATCATGGTTGACAACTTTTCTATATTTCTTTCGGCTGTATTCTAGTCTGCTTAGGAGCTCACGGTCACGAATTAACACGGAAATACTATAGATTATTCTCTGCTAGAAGACTTACTTATCTTTTTCATTCATCTATTATTACTACTTATCATTATTATTACTAATGACTTATTACTTATACTTGAATATTATTTACTTGTAATTTGCGTAATACAGAGGTTTTAATTTTAACCCTATTTTAAGTGGGAACATTAGAGTAGATATTTATTGACTGCAATGCATCAGTCAAACAAGTCTGAATGAAAAATAACAAGAAAAATTCTGTTTTGAATACATAGATTAAAGTCCTGTCTTTTGCTCAGGACTAATTTGCTCTTGCGGTTTCTGCTTTTCTTAATCATCTTGCTTGGACATGCTTTTTGCTAACGTGGGTCTGAATGCATTAGAGAAGACAAATAGATATGATTGTATGACTTATGAAGTTTTTGTAGTAAGGCAGCGATGAAGAAGCAAAAACAATAAAGACAACGATAAAGAAAAAGAAAATTTTCTTCTAAGTTCTTCGTTGGGATCTTATCACTCTATCTTATTTTTTTTCTTCTTCTTATTTTTATCATTGGGTCTCATCCTTTTCCGTAATGCTTCCACTTTTTTTTTGTTCCTACTTATTTTATTTTTATAATTATTTTTCTTATTCCTTCATTCAATCGTGACAATTCCTGTCTTTCTCATACTTTTCTTAACCTCTCTCTTGTCTTCTCCACACTGCTTCTTTTTCTCACGATCCTCTTCTTACTCTACTTTTCCTTGTCCATCACTCTTAATCCACCATCCCTCGCCTCCATCGCCCTACTCGTGACCTCATTCACTGATCAAGGAGATCGAAAACCATGGAAAGTTTGAAACGGGCTAGGTTCTTGTTAACAGGTTCATCATCATCATCATCATCATCATCATCATCATCATCATCATCATCATCATCATCATCATCATCATCATCATCATCATCATCATCATCATCATCATCATCATCATCATCATCATCATCATCATCATCATCATCATCATCATCATCATCATCATCATCATCATCATCATCATCATCATCATCATCATCATCATCATCATCATCATCATCATCATCATCATCATCATCATCATCATCATCATCATCATCATCATCATCATCATCATCATCATCATCATCATCATCATCATCATCATCATCATCATCATCATTATCATCACCGTCGTCGTCGTCATCATCATCATCATCATCATCATCATCATCATCTTCTTCTTCTTCTCCTTCTTCTTCTTCTTCTACTTCTTCTCCTTCTTCTTCTTCTTCTTCTACTTCTTCTTCTTCTTCTTCTTCTTCTTCTTCTTCTTCTTCTTCTTCTTCTTCTTCTTCTCCTTCTTCTTCTTCTTCTACTTCTTCTCCTTCTTCTTCTTCTTCTTCTACTTCTTCTTCTTCTTCTTCTTCCTCTTCTTCTTCTTCTTCTTTTTCTTCTTCTTCTTCTTCTTCTTCTTCTTCTTCTTCCTCCTCCTCCTCGTCCTCCTAATCCTTATGATATTTTTCCACTTGTGTTTTCCTTTCCTCTTCCACATGTATCTTTTCTATATCTTTAATATATTTCGTTTACATTATATCCACTTTTCTTCCGTCTGCATTTTCCATATGTCTCCTATTTTTTCTTTTCTTTTTTCATTTACCTACTTCTCCTCTGTGTCGGTCTTCTCTTTATCTTTCCTATTCCTCTTCCTTCATACTTACTCCTGTTTTTCTATCCTTATTTTTGATGGTCATTCATACACTATTAATAAAAATCCTGACGTCTGACATATGACCTATGATCTCTAAGGAGTAAATTCGGATGACACCATGTAGTAAAAATTTCCTTTACCATGTTTTATATACATGCTTCTTTCTTGGAACTAATGTTTCCTGTCTTTGTTTTTCTTTTGGTTTTTCTTACATTTTTTATAGCTTTAACTGGACCAAGTCCACAAATTACGTCAACATGCTGAAGGAGCTAACTCTCTCTCTCCCAACGTTTCCTTCTCTTCCCCTGGGGAACCTTCGTTCCGATTGCCCTGCCCCACTGCTGAGGAAGAGCGCACAGAGAACCTTGTCTCATAGCCCCGGGAGGTTCTTCGCGTCCTGTTCCTGACCGGTAGTCCGTTTCCGGAAGACCCCACGTAGTCATTATCATCTTCAGAAGTTCTGACATCACTGCTTCTATAACACTGGCACTATGTCCATTATCACAACAAAAACTTTACTACCGTCAGTGCAAGCTCAGACATAATAGTCCATATCTAGAACTGGTGTATCCCCTAAGTTAAGATACATCATTTGTATATTACTACGGTGGTTTAATTTAGCTTTTTAAAGTTATATGTATGGTTTACAAGTGCATGTTTAATTACAATGTTGTTGGAATGGTTGTAGCAATATTGCAGTCTGAAACCAGTATAATCAACTCGATAATTTTTATTAGTATAAGTATTATGGCAGCCATAAAAGTGGAACTTAACAGCGGCCTAGAATTTACAGGATGAACAAGGGCCTCATGCGTCAAATAAAAGACGAAGTACGGTAACATCTACGGTAATAACTCTTTTGAAAGGTTTCTACTTCTTGTGATGGCGATAGCATTCCAAAATTGATATGTTCCTTTGTTAAATGGTATTCTTTTTTATATTGGTACACGGTGAATAAAAATATGATGGCATTGCACAAATATCTCTAACGCTGGAGTACTATCATCTTTCTTTCGTCAATGAAGAACCTTAAAAAAGGAGAGAGAGAGAGAGAGAGAGAGAGAGAGAGAGAGAGAGAGAGAGAGAGAGAGAGAGAGAGAGAGAGACAGAGAGAGAGAGAGATATATGCATATATATATATGCATATATATATATATATATATATATATGTATATATACACACACACATATATATATATATATATATATATATTTATATATATATTTTTATATATATATATATATATATATATATATATATATATATATATATATATATATATATATATATATATATACAGAGAGAGAGAGAGAGAGAGAGAGAGAGAGAGAGAGAGAGAGAGAGAGAGAGAGAGAGAGAGAGAGAGAGAGAAAATTCATCGTTCGACATAGTCCTGATGACAGGTTTTTGGGATTCTGGTTTATTGACAACTAGCTTGATAAACAACCAACACCTACTACTACAATGTCCAATACTTGAAGCTCTACAATTGTACCTCGTAACTAGGTAGACTTGGATTCGCTTCCCAATGACTACGGATGACTCACTTGCCTGGTTGTCCGAGATCAGGGCATAGTGCATATTGTTACAGCGTTTTTATTACTAAAAGTTTTACCATTTGAATACGTACGTAGGGCGTGATGTATATTATCACAGCACTATATTCTTAACAGCTTTAGCATTACACAATGTTCAACCAGCGCCCTAGGTAATACATCACAACTTTCGCATCGGCCGCGTTTGGAAACGTTACAATAACCATAACAGAGAATGTTATGTTCTACTTCCTTCAGTCAGTAATGTTATGGTTCCCAAGGTAATTTCACCTGATTTGTATAAACTTCGCAAATGTTCTTTCATGAACCATTACGACACACTTATCGTGTCATTTGTGGTCTAAAGCCATCGTCCTGAAAAATTATCGTAAAAGATTGAAATAGAGCAGCTGGTGATGACAGACAATTCTCGCGGTGTTTTCCTCAATATTTGGTCTTTTGTCTCCAGAACTTCCTAAATTTGACGTGGCGGAAGTGTAGGAGTCGCCAGTGCTGACCACAAAAGATGTTCTCTCAGTATCCTTATACCCTCTCTCCATATTCAGTATTCATGCTTTTTTATTTATTTGTTTATCTATTTATTAAACAATGCCATTGAAAGATATATGGGTTTATCATTCCATACCTTCAGTCCCTAATTCATCTATTCAGTTACCTAGTCATTAGCAATTTTTTTTTATAAATCATTTACACACACACGCGCGCGCGCGCGTACACACACACACACACACACACACACACACACACACACACACACACACACACACACACACACACACACACACACACACACACACACACACACACACACACACACACACACACACACACACACGAGCACACACGAGCACACACACACACACACACACACACACACACACACACACACACACACACACACACACACACACCACACACACACACACACACACACACACACACACACACACACACACACACACACACACACACACACCCACACACACACACACACACACACACACACACACACACACACACACCACACCCAAACACACACACACACACACACACACACACACAACACACACACACACACACACACACACACATACACACACACACACACACACACACACACACACACACACACACACACACACACACAACAACACACACACACACACACACACACACACACACACAC
>NC_134784.1:43621683-43624183 GCF_046742065.1 Oratosquilla oratoria | reverse complement strand
CTGTCTATTTATCTGATTATCTATCTATCTATCTATCTAACTATCTATCTATCTATCTATCTATCTATCTATCTATCTATCTATCTATCTATCTATCTACCTGTCTATCTATCTATCTATATATCTATCTACAAAAGACTTTTTTCCATTTAAGGGATTTAGCCAGCAGAAACATATACCCATTCCTACTTATCTTACTTCCATCTATTACCCATTTGTAGATAAAAGGTTATACTAGTCTCTCCACCCCTCCAACTGTCTGGGTCATAAGCAATGCAGCAAGGCACAGCACACACACACGCCTGTCTGTGTCTGCGTGCTAATAGAGATTGAGAAAAAGGGGGTTATTTGATGAGAACTCAGTGACATGTTTGTAGGTGAAGGGTTATACAAGTCTCTCCCCCCCCCCCCGCCTATTGCCTGGGTCATAAGCAATGCAGTAAGACACAGCACACACACACGCCTGTCTGTGTCGGCGTGCTAAAATATATTGAGAAAAAAAGGGATGGTTTGATGAGAACTCAGGGACATATACAGATTGTGTTAAATACGACTTCATTCATCTGGTGGCAGACAACGTGCTCGAAGGAATTAAGGGGAGAGATTCAAGTAAACTCAGGGACCCGTAATGGGAGCTTCGGGATTCATGAAGATTTTTGGTGATTAGGAAACAGATTGGCTGATTAGCGAGCGTGATGGGGAGAGATTGGTCAGTGATTACCCGAGATGGAGACGATCATGATGAGAAAGAAAATGGACTGTTGGAGAGGTTTGGTTAATTGACGGAGAGATGATGGAAGCAGGAGCACATTAACTCTTTCGGATCAGCGTCGTTCATTGAGCCGAATAAATTCGTCAATCTTTAGCCAGAATGATGTATGAAAATCACATCATTATTTGAAGGGAACAAATAGAGTGAAGTTCATGAAGCTGAACAACATTCACTGGTTGCAGGTACAATAGGCTGCAGTGTATATTTCCATAACGCATACTAAGGCATACAAGCTTTCGCTAAGGCGATGTTCATTATCTTGAAGAGAATCTTTCGGTCTTAGCCATGATAAAATCTCTAGGCGTCACTATAGGAAAGAGGATCAAAACATACACTCACAAGCACATAATGACAAGAACAAGCAAGTGTGTACAGGTATACCTAGTGCGAGTACGAGTATATACTACCATGGGATCATATATCAAACCTTTAGCTATGATGACAAGCTGAACATATTCTATCCTGAATATGTTTAGGACGGTAACCTATATTGAAGGGGGTTAGGCTATTTCTGTCACCCTTACCCGGCATGCTTTTCGATTGTAATTCATCATAACATTGTAGCATGACACTTCAAGGTACCTTGCGAGGGTATAAAGGCCGTTTTCTTGAGGCTTGATTAGACCGATATAGCAACATGACATCAATTATCGAGACTGGAAGAGTAGAAAAAATATTTTCTATTGGCTTTATCACATATGATGATACATGGCCACTGTGATCTAATCCCTTGTTTTGCATAAAAGACTAATTCCTTTTCATAATTCAGGTTTCATTATCTAAATTGCCCACTTGATAGACTGTCCCAATGCCTTCTCGATTTAGAAATGTACTTCTACTCACACTGAACTATATCTACCATATTTTTATATTAACTAAGCTCCTTTTATTTGAACCTGGTGGATTTCTTTCATTTATATCAATGAATAGTTGGTTTCCAATTACATGTTTTTCAGTGTTATCTATATTTCCTTTCCCGTTGTGGTTAGCATAAATTATTTTATTCAATCAATCTCAGCCAAGTTAAAATAGCCATAACGCAAGTTATTCATTTCCGCAATCGCAGATTGCCAAGTAAACATTTTACTCTTTCCCCTAATCTGATTTTACTACTGACTTCCTCATGCAGCTGTCTGATACTATATACTATAGAGGTCGTTCATCTTCATGCATATCCCGTTCTGGAGTGGCGTTGCCCTATGTATTCATCTTGGCTACCGGAAAATGTTTTTGTTCAGCTAAAGGAAAACTCTCCCTTCTCAAAGGGTAAAAACCTGTTTTTGGAGATGCGTCATCGTATCATGATCTTATGTATTTCTTATGGGGGGACGTCAGAAAATTTTATTCGCTTTCGAGAAACCCTCTTACTATTCAACACAGTACTAGATAATAGCTTAAGGCTCAGAACGTAGCTGTAGATCATAAAAAAGCACTAACCTATCTATGACTATCATGATTATATGTTAGAAGAAAATAGATATCAGTAAAAGAAACCCATATTACATTTGACAAATGCCATTCACTATATTCTTTTTTAAACTAAGCCCCTTTTATTTGAACCTGGTGGTGATGGCACCGGGAAAAAGTACAACAGAATTATCTTTAGCTGTGGCATTTTTTTTCTTTTATCTTTAGACATCCATATCCAATGTTAATAAAAAAAGAAAGAACAATATCATACATTTCTAGATTTATATATCTGACGGCTGGGTTTGATTATTTGAAAGA
>NC_134784.1:43596683-43601683 GCF_046742065.1 Oratosquilla oratoria | reverse complement strand
ACAGATAAATAGATAAAAAGCTAAGTAGCTAAATAGCTAAGTATCTAAACAGCTAAATAGCTAAATAGACAACTAAACAATTAAACAAAAAGATAAATAGATAAGTAAATAAGTAGATAAATAGATAAATAGATGAATAGATAAATATATAAATAGATAGATAGATAAATATATAAACATATAAATCGATGAATAGATAAATAGATAAATAGATAAATAGATAAACAGATAAACAGATAAATAGATAAACAGGTAAATAGATGGATAGATAGACAGATAAATAGATAAAGAGATAAAGATATAAATACATAAATAGACAAATAGACAAATTGATAAATAGATAAATAGATAAATAGATAAATAGACAAATAGATAAATAGATAAATAGATAAATAGAAAAATAGATAAATAGATAAATAGATAAATTGATATATAGATACATAGATAGATAGACATATAGAAAAATAGATAAATAGATAAATAGATAGATAGATAGATAGATAGATAGATAGATAGATAGATAGATAGATAGATAGATAGATAGGTAGATAAATAGATCGATAAATAGATAAATAGACTAATAGACAAATAGATAAATAGACTAATAGACAAATAGATAAATAGATAAATATATAAATAGATAAATAGATAAATAGATAAATAGATAAATATATGAATAGATAAATACATAAATAGATAATAGATAAATAGATAAATAGATAAATAGGTAAATAGGTAAATAGATAAATAGATAAATAGATAAATAGATAAATAGATAAATAGATAAATAGATAAATAAGTAAATAGATAAATAGATAAATAGATAAATAGATAAATAGATGAATAGATAGATAAATAAATATATAAATAGATAAATAGATAATTAGATAAATATATAAATAAATAATTAGATAAATATATAGATAAATATATAAATAGATAAATAGATAAACATGAATTAAAATGGAAAAGTTAATGTGGTTGTCATGGCACCTTTTAACCCCGACAGGTATTTACTTGCTACTTTCAATCTATAACTTACCTCTACCTCCAGTCCTCACTTTCCTGCCACATGCTTCCCTAAATACCTAAAAATATCCAGTTCCTCCAGCCTCTCTCCTTTAAGACTTACTTCTAACTCATTACTATCCTCTCCCCTTGTGCATCTCATCACCTTAGATTTACCCACACTTATTTTCAATATTCTTCTATCGTATACCTTCCCAAACTCCGTCACTAACTTCCTTAACCCCCCTTCTAAACCTGACACAAGCGCAGTGACGTCAGCAAACAAAACTGGCTCACCTCCCACTTTTCTCTATTTTCTTTAGCTATCTCCAGTCCCCTACTCATTACCCTCGCCTTTACCTTCCACACCACCCCATCCATATAAACACTGAACAGCCACGGCGACATGACACATCCCTGACACAGTCCCACCTTTTCCTGAAACCACTCGCTGGTGGTGGTGACATCATGGCGGACATCGCATCGGTTGAACAAAACAGGTGCATGTTCATTATCTCACCTCACCTAATTCCTTTAATACTATTGCCAACAAAAATTTAAGCTGTCCCTGGTTGCCCTCCAAAATCCCCCCCTTTTTTTCTCTCAAATTCGTTGTCCACCCTCAGTAGACAATTACAAAGGATTACAAAGGCAAAGCATGCCGACAGGAGACCTTTTGATCCATATCTAGGTCGGATGCAAAAAAAAAAAAAAAAAAAAAAAAAAAAAAAAAAAAAAAAAAAAATTAATAATAAATTAAAACAATGTAAATAACAATTAAAATACATAAATAAATGCATTGGTATAGTTGAATAACAAACAAACAGGTAAATAGTAAATGATAATAAATTGACATATAACTAATAATAAATGAAAATCAGACAGACAAATTATAACAAAACAAAAACAAATAATATAACATAAATTATAATAATTACAGCATCTTACTTAGGTATTTATCTAAATGATTCTTAAAGCTTCGAACTGAACTACATTGCACTACCTGTGCAGGAAGTTTATTCCATTCATTAACTACACGGTTGGCAAAGTTGTTTCTACCTACTTCCAAATTGAATCTATTTCCGGACAGTTTGAGACCATTGTTTCTTGTCTGATTCTCATTCAATGTGAAAATTTGGTCACTTTTGATGTTGTCAATTCCCTTTAAAATCTTAAAGACCTGTATCAAGTCACCTCTGAGTCTACGCTTTTTTAGGGAAAACAGATTCATGTGCTTAAGTCGATTTTCGTATGATTTATTTTTGATATTTGGAATCAGTTTTGTGGCTCGCCGTTGTACTTTTTCCAGTCTGTCAATGTCTTTAATGAGATTCGGTGACCATACGGAAACAGCATATTCCAAATGTGGACGAACTAACGATTTATATAGCTTGTTAATGAGTGATGGACTTTTGAAATCAAAAGATCGCGCAATCAATCCCAGAATCTTATTTGCTTTCTCAGAGGCTGAAATACACTGCTTGGATGATTTGAGGTCGTTACTGATAATTACGCCGAGATCTTTTTCACTATCCACTTTTGTTAACGAATTTCCAAATAACTTGTAATCGTACTTGCTGTTATTTTTACCTATGTGCATTACCTTGCATTTACTTGTGTTAAATTTCATTAGCCACTTTTCAGACCATTGCTGTAATTGATCTAAATCTTCTTGAATATCTAATTGGTTTGAGTGATCATTTGCCACTCCGCACAGTTTTGTATCATCAGCAAATTTGGAAACAGTAGATTTTAGTCCATGGTCTATATCATTTATATATACTATGAATAGAAGTGGCCCAAGAACGGAACCCTGAGGAACTCCACTTGCAACACTTTTCCATCCAGAAGTTTTTCCATTTAAAACAACTCTCTGTTTTCGACCTTTCAACCAATTACTAGTCCAACCTAATAGGCTACCACTTATTCCATGCAAAGCTAATTTAGTAAGTAGTCTTTCGTGTGGGACGGTATCAAAAGCTTTTGCAAAGTCTAGATATATTAAATCTATATTGTTTCTTTTGTCATAATTCGAGACAACTGTGTTGTAGAATTCGAGTAAGTTAGTCACGCAAGAACGTTTCCGTCTGAAACCATGTTGGCTATCATTTATCAAACGGTTACTTTCTAAATGATATTCGATAGCATCTCTGATGATAGTTTCCATTATTTTTCCTACGATCGAAGTCAAACTAATAGGCCTATAGTTATTTGGTTTCTTTTTGTCACCTTTTTTGAATATGGGAGTAACGTTAGCTAGCTTCCATTCTCTTGGGACATCTCCGGATGTTGCTTACCCTCCTTATTTTCTTCCTTTTGTTCCTCGGTTGTCACTCAGCCATTTGTTCCATCTTATTCTTAGCCATTCCTGTTCCCAGACATTTGGCTCACCTTCTTCTTAAACCTTTCCTAATATTCAGTGATCCCCTCTCCCTACCTTTCTTCATCACTCCCCCTCCGTTTCTTTAAGTGTTGGGTATTGTTGTTATAGGCATTGTTTATTTTTTTTCTTCATGACTAGTGTATGGGCATTTGAAGTTTTATAATAAATATAATATCCGACCTTAATTTTTGGTGTGATTAGAAGAACGTTGCATGTCATAATGGCTTTTTGGGCTTTTCAGCTTTGTAGACCGTTTAAATGGTGTCTATTGTAGAAGTCAAGGATTGGGGTTTGCCATCTTTAAAGGGTGGATGAAGAGCCACAGAATCTATGAAATTGATAATCATGTCTATGATTTACTGTTGGTATACCTTATGATGTAGTAGGACGAATATTCTCGATAACTTTGCATTGGTGGTCGTCCAGGTGCTATAGTTTGCGAAGCTCCTTTGAATAATACACTGGACGACGCTGTGTTTGTGGCGGACGGAACATATACGCCTAATTTTCGGACAAAATCAATGATAACTGCACTGAAGCTGTTTGATGATATACCAACAAGGACGCCTAGGAAAAGAAGAGTTTTGTTTGGCACAGAGTTATGGGGCAAAATTTGTTTCTTATTGACTTGACGCGCATCGATTGAAGTTACACACGGCCATGTGACGTCAAGGCGTTAGATGACCTAAATGTGATGTCATAGGTATTACAAGTGACCCAAGTGTGACGTCATGGATGTTGCATCTAACCCAAGTTTAATGCTTATTGCATACCTGATGGCACTCGTACTGAATCGTCAGTGAAAACTAGAAGTCTGGTGCTCAGGGGAAGTTAGTGTTTTCCACACGCATACATATAGTTAACTTTTCCGGGCGGGAAAGAATATTTTCTTTAAGTATTCACCTTAGGCTAGTTTGTATTTTGTTTTGCCAATAATCCATCAGTGCCTCTATCCTTATGGATAATTAGTCCCTTATCAGAAGGTGTTTTGGGTTCATGAAGTTGGGTGGGAGGTCTGGGTCTGCGGAGCCAGGAAGGGGAGGAGGACAGTCTAAAGTATCCATTCAGGCAGAGAGAATGTGTGTGTGCAAAAACAGAGTAGTGTTGTCATATGTAAAGCAAGGAGCGGGGTATCTTAATTGTTTTCTTTTCGTTATCTTGGTTTTTGTTCTTCTTTTACAGTTTCATTATAACAACTTCAGCGTTTCAACCGTTGTCGTGAAAAGGGGATTGCCCATGTGGCCGACTATGTTGCCCTAATTGGCTCCTTTCCTTGTTTGCGGCGTTCTGTATCTTTACACCTAATCGAATCAAGGGGAACTATGGTGGTTTGGAGGCTAGGGCCAGAGTGGTATCGGTTAGAATGTTCCCCGCGCTTGAAGTAAGGCACCACGGTTGAGATAAATTCCCTCAAAATATCAAAGGGGAATCAATGTGGTAAAGGGAAAGGCAGAGGGCAATACAAATACACTTTACATTTGAACACTTCAACAATTGATGTTGCAGAAAGAAATTATGAAATTATCTAAAAAGGAATAAAGAGGCGATTCAAGAAAAGGTCACTTTGGTACTTCGGAAATAGTCTCAGTCCACTTAGTCTTACTCTTCA
>NC_134784.1:43579183-43586683 GCF_046742065.1 Oratosquilla oratoria | reverse complement strand
TCATAGAGTCACCCTGCGAGTGTGTGTGTGTGTGTGTGTGTGTGTGTGTGTGTGTGTGTGTGTGTGTGTGTGTGTGTGTGTGTGTGTGTGTGTGTGTGCGCGTGTGGTGTGTGTGTGTGTATGTGTATATGTATATGTGTATGTATATGCGCGTATGTTATCTTAAATTAATTTAATTTCTGCCATATATTTCAGTATGTGAATAAGACCCTGTCTGAAGCCTAGACTCTATTGCAAGGTTGAAGGCCAGTCAACGTGGCCCCCCACCCCAGGTGTTCCCCTGTGGGGCCGAGTGTGTGGGGCCCGACCACGCGATATTTTTCGCCATTATTGATATTGATGGGTTTATCTAATTTCCAACTGACCTTTGTATGAACCATATGGTCTTTTGTAATTCAGCTCTTCCACTATATTCAATTAGGAGTTGTGTGCGTGTGTATTTACTTGGCTACATTTACTTAGTTGTAATGAAAAGTGTTGAAGCTGTATTTGTGTGTGTGTGTGTGTGTGTGTGTGTGTGTGTGCGTGCGTGTGTGTGTGTGCGTGTGTGTGCGTGCATACGTGCATGTGTATGAGTGTGTGTGTGTGTGTGTGTGTGTGTGTGTGTGTGTGTGTGTGTGTGTGTGTGTGTGTGTGTGTGTGTGTGTGTATGTGTGTGTGTGTGTGTGTGTGTGTGTGTGTGTGTGTGTGTGTGTGTGTGTGTGTGTGTGTGTGTGTGTGTGTGTGTGTGTGTGTGTGTGTGTGTGTGTGTGTGTGTGTGTGTGTGTGTGATTCACCACTAGTCTTGGATCACGTGTTGTACTCGAGATCGACAGCTGTTCCCTCCCGGAAGAGAGGTCAGATCTCATATATGACCGATCTATGGTTAATGCTGTGACCTTACACGCACACACACCCCAACTCCCCGCTCACGACAGTTGGAGTAACGACTTGCAGCGCAGCGATACCGAAATTATTTCAGACCTGGGCGCGATTCGAAACCAGACCGCCGTATTGGCGGCCGCGAACTGTACCGTGCGCGTGCGCGCGTGTGTGTGTGTCATTTGATACACATTATTTTCCATTGTAGACTGCAAAATTTCACTCGATTTTTTCTTATTTCAAATTCTTCCAATCACCTTTTCCCTAAAAATTCTCTATAATGTACTTCAGGAACTACATATATTATTCATACGAACCTGTTTTTTGATAATGCTCTCTAATTTTTTTCTAGCAGGAATTATATTAACTTCTCTCCATTTCTTTATCAATTTGTAAAACTGTGAAAGATTAATGAACTCTTGTCATTATCTGTTAACGATTTGCATAGTGTGTTCGAGGATTTCTTTAGTATCCATTCTCATATTCTTTGGCTTTTGCTCCTATTCAGTTTGCGTTTTGTCAGTTAATGCTGATCATTCTCTCAGTCTGGTCTTTGATCTTTAACTTACATGAATAATGCCCTCGTGGACTTTTTAAAGCTTTTCCTAGTCTAGGATATGAATGCTTATGGTTGTTTGTTCAGTTTTGTTTTTTCCTTTGGATGATTTCAAATATGATTGGTCGAAGCCCCCTTTTGGTCAAAGGGCGTCCCTCAGCTGAACAAAATTTCTTGATGTATTTTAGAACAAAAGTCTAATAAAATAATCGAAGCGAAATGGTTGGTGATAATTTGAATAAATACCAAAAACAAAATGTAAAGAAACAGATTATAGTGAAGCTTTTGGTAAAGATAAGTTGAAATCAAGATATCCTGCCGAGGATTTAACTTTAGCCGAGGATTTTTTTTCTTTCTTTCTTACTATCTTGTGAACATCAAATGAGGCTTACTTGATTATGATGTTTGATAATCTACGGTCTAAGAATCCTCTTCGCAGGAACTTCCTAGCCTCCAGAAATTTTCTGCTCACTCCTGGGAGTGAATACTAATCAAAAGGACTGCATTGTTATAGTCTTGGCAGGGATGAGGAAAATTAGAGACTTTTATGTCCAGTTGACGGGTGTTTTCAGTTCTTTGGCAGCAGCGTTACCATGTGTAAACGCTTCTCGTGTTCTCTGTCTGATATCAAATCCCGGGAAAGACACGAAAATGTGTGCCAGTAGTAAGGATTTATATGTATGTTTTCATTCTATAAGGGTTTTCTAATGCCTTTCTTGGGTAAAACCAGCCGAATATCTTCTTACTAATAAACATGCAAACTCTAGCACTAGAGACTTCTGTGTATCCACCTTGACATGACTCGGCGCGTTTGCATGAATGGGGCCATGTCTAAGGTAGAAAAGATACCAATGGCCTTAGGGTTTCCGTTAAGGGTTTTCACCTTCCCAGAGGTGCTAGGATTATTTCTTCTTTTCACATTTATTAGAAAAATATTGTCTTTGAATATCACAGTTAAACAGGAGTGGAATGATTAGGGGCTTGAGATATTCTGGAGCGTCATTTTTTAGCTTTTTCGATAGATTTCGAATGCAGTAAGAATGTCATTGTACTATTCTCGATAAATTGATTGTGACCGAAGTCGGAACATTTCAGATAAACTCCCAAAGAAAAAGCTGAATCCTTCTTAAAGGAGAGATCTCCCTTAGCTAAGAAAAAAAAAAATACAGTATAGGTTAAGAAAGATGGGGCAATTCATCAATAGCTCTTCAAAATTAGGATTTTTTTTTTTACATGAAAATTGAGATTTCATACAACTTTATGAAAATTATATTGAAATTGTATCTTTACACTTGAATTGATTAAATTTAGTTCAGTGCGTCGTCTCGATATTGTATGAACCACGTGGTATTATTCACCAGGTAACATCAGAAAGGACGCGCTACGACCTGAGCACACACCTGATTGTGATAGCGTGACCCGACCTAACCTAATCCAATGAAATGATTGCTAATTATGCACCACGTGTGCTGCCCACGCGGTATATACATAGGTTTCGACCACATGTAAAGTCTTCTTAGAAAACACCCCAGAGTACATATCTGTGAAGCTTTCCTCCACCACCATCTTCTCGGCCGAGCTGATTGCCATCCGGAAAGCTATAAGCAGGGTCCTTTCTTACGTCCAACTTGTATCACCGTGCTCTCAGACTTTAGAGCCAGTCTTATGGCGCCGCAAAAATGTCAATGCGTTTTGTGACCTGACACCTTGCAGGAAATCTTACACACTACAGCTAAAGCCGTAAAAAAAAAAAAAAAAAAAAAAAAAAAAACATATACATCACTAGTGGGTTTCATTTCATGCGATACTGTACGGCAACGAGATGGCGGACGGTGCCGCCAAAAAGGGTGCCTTGGCGCCGAAAGCAGTTTAGATCCCAGTCCAGTTCATGGTCAGCGACACTTTGCAGAGAATGAACAAAGCCATCTAGGAAACCTGGATGGCATGGTACACTGTCACTGCCATCGCCCAGGGAGAATCGACATCACCGCCGCCAAAGGCATTCCCGTCGCCACTTACAGCTACAAAAGCCTTCATCTTACCTTCGAAAGGCGCCACAATTCGTGGAGGTTCATCCTGGCAGAAGTCAGGACGGCTCTCCTCGGTGCTGACTTTCTCACAACAGCCCTCTGGGCTGCGCAACAGCACCCACCTCTACGCCCCTCCAAGCTACATGACAGCTAACTACCGCCATCGACGCTACACATCCCCACGCCACCGCTCACTGAGCCATTTGGGACAACCATGTCCTCAGCAGAGATGAAACTCGGATCGTTGTTCCCAATAACGGCCCACCTCAACGCCACTGCAAACCACATATAAGACAACCATGGTCATCGCCATAGGCACTCCATAGCTCTACGTCCACCTCTCACTAAGCCATCTGTGACAATCTCAACATGTCTCCAGCAAAGATAGCCCTCAGCCAACCTCTCGCGTGAGGAATGCCCTCAGAAAGCAAGGCAACATTAAGAGGAGAGTATTGTACAAACCACGTGGTACGACTGACAATGTGGCATTAGAGGGGACGCGCTGCGACCTGAGCACAAACCTGCCTATGACAACGTAATCCGCCCTAACCCAGTCAAATGTAATTACCCCTAATTACGCACCGTGAGTACTGCTCACGCGCTATGTATATCAGCTTCGGCCACTCGTAGAGTTACTTCAATTTAAACCTTATAAATAAAGGACGGATTCAAACCTCTTTCCTCCTCGCTGTAGTCCCCGACCCCATTTATATAGCTTATATTCATAATTATACTGTCATAATTATACACATATGCACACACACATACACAAACATACACACATACCCACACACCCACCCACACACCTACACACACAAACAAACGCACAGACACACACACACGCGCGCGTGCGCGCGTGCACCAGCATTCAGCGAAGGCAAACTCTGCTATCAGGCAACATGCTACCACCGACTACTCCAGTGTCCTGCGTGCTGCATGTCACGGGTCAGTTTCCTCGACTCTTAAGTGGTTAGAGAAGATGGTGGGGTGTGTGTCTGTCTTTGTGATGCTTGGTGTTGAAGACCGGATGACACTTGGGTAAGGAGGTTTGGCGGAGATGGGGTAGTGACTGGGTGGGGGATGGGAGCCAGACGATATGCTGATACCAGAACGAGGGATAAAAAAGAAGAAGAAAAAATAGCCGGATATCTACTCCGTTTATCGTGTCCTCTGTTTAAAGTATATACAGAATCTTAGTGAACATGCCCTGGTTCATGAACTTGTGGTTGCTCAAATATCAGCATAGATTGTTGCTGAATGAGGGATCATAGATTAGCATATATTTACATGCGTGACATTAATTCTAAATGGAAAAAATATATATATGAGTGTGTGTTCGTGCAGCTGCTTGCATATGTATCATGAATGATATCCTTACATGTACAAAAGTTGTGCAATATATCTGAAGCTGTATTCACAAAGATTCTTAAGTTATAACTCGTTTTAGAATACATGGGTGACATAATGAAATTTTTCATGAATCTTGTTTCAAAATGTTTATCAAGTATTTTTGCTAAAGAAACGAGATTTGGATAACATTGGCTTGCTTCACCTACTGAAAAGAATTGCAAGATATATACTTTATTACAAATCTCAAATCCATAGTGTCTTTATGAATAAAGCCTCTGGTGTTCATTTTATACGCTTGTACTGCTAGATATATGTATTTCTAAATGTGTGTCTGTGAATACATATTCCTATGAAAACGAGTTTCACATAATAAATTGCATCTCTTCAAACTGCCTGCCACAACCACTCTCTGAGACTAGGTTTTTAATCATGCACTTGACAAACATTGCTATATTTCACAATTTTCTTTCTTCACTATTAGTGCGACGGTCAGATCATACATACAACGTAAACTCTTTGTTTTCTTGCCCTCTTCCACAGTTCTGGAAAGACAAACCTGACCGGGGTAGCGCACTGATTGTGTTGGGTATGAGACACCTCGAAGCCCTTTATGTGTTTCAATAGAGCATTATTGTAAGCCAAAAGTGCGAGTTGTCCGATTGTGTATCTTAATATACTACCAGAATGGTCAATGTGGTGATGTTATAGATGCCATCGCACCATTTTGACGCTAAGTTGTGTTAGGTGAATTCGCCCCATATTTTCTTTCAGAACCTATTCCAGTGTTCTTCGAAATACTTGTGCTAAAATTGTGTTTTGTAAAGATCTAAATTTGGATAATACCAATAGATCTACTTTAGTTGAAAGCAGAACCACACGGGGAATGATGTTATTGGTCTTTAAGCTCGATTATCAATGATCCCTATAATTATCACTTCCTCCAGGTGTCTGACCACAGAAGGCAAATAACTGCTTTGTTCACATCTAATCGTCTACTGCTAGAAGCTCTTCATCGATGGAAGAAATGATTTATTGCCAATCTACCCTCCTCATTATATTAGAGAATAGTACAATAAATAAAATCGTTTAGCTTCGGCTAAAATAAAATCGAGAAAACACGTCACCATGTTTAGGGGATTCATGAAATGTTTCAACCTCGTCGCTATGGTGACAGCCTCTGATATGCATGAAATTATCCTCCATTAGGCAAAACAAAATCTGTTAATCATCCCCGCGTATCGAAGAGTTATATGTTATCCTGTTTGTGTATGTATATTTATGTGTGTGTGTGTGTGTGTGTGCATGTGTGCGTGCGTGCGTGCGTGTGTGTTTGTGTGTATGTGTGTGTGTGTGTGTGTGTGTGTGTGTGTGTGTGTGTGTGTGTGTGTGTGTGTGTGTGTGTGTGTGTGTGTGTGTGTGTGTGTGTGTGCGTGTGCGTGCGCGCGCGCCCGCCCACGGGTGCTGTAGTGACGTCTCGCAGTGTAGTGATACTAAAATTATTTCAGCCCGGGGGGGGGGGTGGGGGGTCAAAGTTGGAGCACTGGGGCAGCAGTTGTAAAGCTACCACTGCGACATCGAGCCGTTACCGTGTGTGTGTGTGTAAGTATATTTGTGTGTATATGAGGCCACTGAGAGCCAAGGATGGGCAAAAAGGTTGACCAAAGGAAAAAATAAAGATATAAACGAAACAAATTGAATTTCGACTGCTTTAAAAAAATTGAATCAGTTTAGGTAAGATGTCTAAAACATTTGGAAATATTGAAAGAAAAAATGTCAGACAGGGGGGTTAGACGTAAATTCCAGACAGAAACAACCATAGAAGAAAGCCATAAAAGAGATAGAAAGAAACTCTTGAAGAGGACCTCATTGAAAATGGCTTGCAAAACACGGGAACCCTAGGGAGGAAGTTTTCCATGATAGAACAATGTAGAGAAACGTGCTGAAGCCATTAAAAGGCATATGACATGAAAAAGTCCATATATAGGAAGGGAACATAGGAAATAATTGGTGAGGAACTGTGTGGTCTTATGGAAGGTAGAGGGTTCGTGGATAAGATTTTTTTTTTTTATAATTTTTGGGTGTTTTATGGATTTGGAATAGCCTTATGACAAGTTAGACAGGAAGGAACTGTAGTAGGTGTTGCAGATTGGGGGAAAACTGTTAAGGTCAGTCAAGACTTTTTACGAGAGTAATAGAGACTGTATTAGGATTGGAAATGGGGAGAGAAAGTTCTCTGAGGTAAAGGTAAGGTTGCGTCAGGTTATGTCACCGTGGTTGTTTAATGTGTACATGAATGGGGTGGTGAGGGAAGTAGATGCTAGGGTGATGGGCAGTGGATTGAAGTTGTTTAGAGATAGTGGTGGAGTGTGGTAGGTGAGCCAGTTGTTGTTTGTGGATGACACTGTCTTGTGGTGGGTCTTTGGAAGGTATATAATAGAAGGAAGTAGAAAGTAAATATGGGTAAAAACAAGGTAATGGGATGAATAAGGGGAGGAATGGTAACAAATTAGATGAGTTTTAAAAGAGAGAAGCTGGAGGAAGTTGATAGTTTTAAGTATTTGGGGTACTATTTGACAAGGAATAGAGGAGTGGGAGGTGGAGGCAAAATGTAGAGTGAAAGAAATAAGTAAATTACTTGAAAAATTAAGAAGTGTCATGAGAAATAGACATCTGGGATTAGGTACAAAAAGAATAATATATGAA
>NC_134784.1:43556683-43559183 GCF_046742065.1 Oratosquilla oratoria | reverse complement strand
ACAGCCAGGGCGACATAACGCATCCTTGACGAAGTCCCACCTTTACTTCAAACCACTCACTCTCTCCATTTCCAATCCTAACACATGCTCTACTCCTCACATAAAAACTCTTGACAGCTCCCAAAAGCTTTCCTCCTATCCCATAAATCTGCATAACCTCCCACAGTGCCTTTCTGTCTACCCTATCATAAGCCTTTTCCAGATCCATAAAAGCCCAAAAAACATCCTTCCCCTTTCCTATGGCTTTCTCACATATCTGTCTTACCACAAAGATCTGATCTACACAACCTCTACCCGTCCTAAAAACCACACTGTTCCTCACCAATTACTCCTTCTGTTCCTCTCCTAATCCTCTCAATTAAGATTCTCCCATAAGCCTTCCCTACTACACTCAACAGGCTAATCCCTCTGAAATTACTACATTCACACTTGTCCCCTTTTCCCTTGTAAAGAGGAACTATACAGGCACTACTCCAGTCCTCCGGTACTCTACCCTCTCTCCAGCAAACATTAAATAATCTCGCCAACCAGTCCACCATCACTGAACCTCCCTTTTTCAGACATTCTGCATGACATCCATCCAGACCAGGTGCCTTACCTGCTTTCATCATCTTTACAACTGCCTTCACCTCATCCTTCCTTATTTCTCCTCCATTCTCCTCACTCATCACTCTCATTTTCTTCGTATTTCCCACTGCAGCTATCTTTCCTTCCCTATCCTCCTTCACATTCAGCAACTCCCTAAAATATTCTGCCCATCTTTCCCTCACTGCCATCTCTTCCATTATCAACTCTCCATCTGTACCTTTTACCTTTTCTTCCCTACTTGATTCGCCTCCTCTTCCTCTCTTAATTTCTTTCCAAAACATCTTTTTATTACTTTCAAAATTTTCTGTCATACTCCTACCCCATTTCACATCTGCTCTCCTCTTTGCCTCCTTTACCTTTTGCTTTACTTCTCTTTTCTTTTCTTTGTACGTCTCATATGACTCCCCTGTCCTCTTTTGTAACCAATCTGTGAATGCTCGCTTCTTCTCTTCTACAACCTTCTTTGTTTCCTCATCCCACCATTCACTACCCTTTCTTCTATTTCCCCCTGTCCTTCTTGTTCCACACACCATCCTTGCACACTTTAAGACTCCCTCCTTGAACAATCCCCATTCCTCCTCCACACCCATCTCTGCTCTATCCTTTACTCTCTCCCACTCCTCCTTCAGCTTCTTTTCGTACTCCTTCTCCTTTTCCTTTTCATTCAAGGAGTTCACTCTAAGAACCTCCCTACCTTTTGTCCCTTTCCTCCTTCTCCATCTATCCTCCACTCTCAGCTTACCTTCCACCAAAAAATGATCTGATATTCCCCCACCCTCTCCCCTTAGCACATGTACATCCTTAACTCTTCCTATCATAATCCTATTTACCACTACATAATCCATTAAAGCTCTATCTACCACCCTTCCCTCCACCACCCTCTCCCATGTGTACTTATGCTTGACTTTCTTCCGAAACACTGTATTTGCTATCATCAACTCTCTTTCTAGACACATTTCCACCATCAACTCTCCACTACGATTCTTTCCTGGAACTCCACACTTCCCAACCACTCCATCGATTGGACCATTTCCCACTCTAGCATTAAGGTCTCCCAGTACTATTACATTGACATTTCTTCCTAAACCCTCTATGCACTCATTTAAATCTATCCAAAAGGCCTCCCTTTCTTCCATGCTCTTCTCACTGCCCGGCCCATATGCACTTACAAAGGCCCACATCTCCTTTCCCAGTTTCACCTTCATCCACATTATCCTTGAGGAAACCTCCTTCCACTCCACTACCCCTTTACCTATCTCCTCACTTACTAGAATAGCCACCCCTTCCCTCCCTCGCCCTCTCTTCACTCCTGATAACCTCCCACTTACACTCCCAAACATACACTCACCCTTCCCTTTCAACTTAGTTTCCCTCAAAGCCAACACATCCAACTTCCTTCTCACCACCATCCTACCTCTCTCTTCCCTTGTACTCTCATCTGGCCCACATCCACGCACATAAAAAGACCCAAACCTTAGGGTGCTGGCCCGAGGCCCGCCAGCACCCCTTATGCCTTTTTCTTTTCGATATATGTAATAAAATAAAACAAAACAAATTAAATAAAAACAATATATATACATATATATATATTTATATATATATATATATGTATGTATATATGTACATATATATGTATGTATATATATATATATATATATATATATATATATATATATATATATTCACGGCGTATTTGGGCATATTTCCAATCATACATCATTAAATCAAATGACACATTCAATTTGGTATAGCTTCTTGTCGTGTTTTTATTTTTTTTCTAGAATATTCTTGCCTTCTGCAGGCAGTAATCCTAATATTTCTACGTATGATATGGTGTGTAAAGGGAAGAAAACCTTTAAAGATGCTGTGTAAGAGAGGAGTAATAAAGAAAAGATTTAAAATCGTTGGTCTT
>NC_134784.1:43531683-43551683 GCF_046742065.1 Oratosquilla oratoria | reverse complement strand
ACAGTTACCAGGTAGAGTAGCTAATTGTGCGCTTTTATGGAGCACGCAGGAGCAGGTGAGCTACATGAAGTCTTGATTATGGTGTAGACGAGTCTTGGTTCTGGCTGCTAGAAGTCGCACCAACGGAAACTCGTTTGGTCCGATGTTCATGTTTCGAGAACAAATGATTTGTTTGAGGAGAGACTGATGCACGATAACTTCTGATAGGGTAATCTGGTAGTCGGAAACACGTAAGATATTTGTTGATGCTTCGTAGTCGAGAAATAATAGAGAAAAAGAGAGAGCGTGTTTAGAGTCTGTCCGAAATAATTTGGAAAAGCGAAGGGTGGCACTTTGTGTGGAAATTACCAATTCACTGGTTAGGTACTTGAAGATTGCGCACAGCAATCGTAGAAGTCCAAAGAACCTGTTTAGTTGAGTTGTCGTAATCAATGAATGAAAGAAAAAAATCTACGTAGATTCAGATAACCCGTGGGGCGTCTGCTTCTTTTTTGTCTTCTCTCTCTGCTCTCAGTTTTCTTTTTTGTATCTCTGCTCTGGTTCTTTCAGTAGTCGCTCTCTGCCCGGACTTATATAACCCGGGAAATTAGTGATTACATTTCCTGGATGTCGATACGTACTTAACTAGGTAGTTCAGACACCTTCAAGCAATGGGAAAAAAGAACATGCTTTCGCACCAATTTATGCAACGTTTTCTGAGCTTGGCGTCATCTGACGGAACGTATTCGAAGCGCACCCCAACAGATGGATATTACGCAATTGTTTACTTTATTATATACATGTTATGAAGTTTTCACATTTCTTTCTACAGTTACAATAACAACATTAATGATAATACATAACAAATATTCACACAAAGCATGCCTTAAAAATACAAACAGGAGACTTTATTCAAGCAAAGGTGTGACACAGCACAACCACAGGATTCTATTCACGCTAAGGACGTGAATAGAACTAAAAGGACTAAAAAAAAAATCAACTAACCTTTCCTGTGTGGTAGATTTAATGATAACAATTGCTGCCTTAAGTTCCACTGACTAAAATCTGACTACCCTAAAATGACTAGCAGCTGTCCCCGAGCCCTCCTATTATCCCATAGATCTTTCTAATAGGAAACTTTGGACTTTTGTTTGTGTTGCATTAGTGTGGGGTCGTTTCTCTGTTACTGGTTTATAGTATTAGTAGGAGGACAGCAATTGGCGATTGTCAGCTCTCCTTATGCGAACATGTTAGAAGAAATACATTTGAAGTTGATAAAAATACTGGGTCCTATCTGAAGACTAGCAGGATTGTACCTCCATTTGGAGAGAAGGGGGTTGACTGATTCTAAAAATGGGGTGATGGTGGGGGTGGGGGTGGGGAATGGGAGGGAGGTGATTCTCTTTGCTGTCCTTTTTTGAAAGTACCACAACTAACAGGTTCCTATCTACTCAACTATAAATGTCTTATGGGCTATCGTTGCTGTTTTTTTACTAGCGCCACTTGCGACTTCTTCCTTGTTTGTTGTACTTATTTACCCAAAGTTAGTATACATGAAAGGAGAAACACGCATGGGGTATTGTCTCTTAATCTCCAATTATCATACGTACAAATTCACATATAGTTGCGCCATCGACTATATTTCTTTATTCAGTACCACAAACCTAATGCAATTGATTGAACCAGTGCAGCATTTCCCTTACAATTTGTATATCAAGTGAGTATTCACAGTACATTTCTGTAATTTTTTTTTTTTTTGTGCAATAAAATATGTCAATATTGTGTCATGAACACTTGGAATCTCGAATGTCTGTAAGACTTATATTTTTACGTGCATATTTCAAAGAGTAGGAAAAAAAATGATTAGTGCCGTTCCGGGATGAAATGAACGAAAATTATATCTATCTGCATTCAAGTACCCGCGTCTACTGTAATAATGGTGCTATTGATTATATATCAATACCATGTGATTTCTTTCCGCTCAGGCTAAAATTAGATCATGTATGGCTTCACAGATTAGATAATCTAAGAAACAATATAAACACTGTAGCAGGAGATTGAAGAAACTTAGTAGGAGGAGGAGGTAGGTGATGAAGGAGAGGGGGAGAAGATGAAGGGGAGTCAAAAGAGAGGGAGTGAGGCAGCCTGGAAACTCTGGAAAAAAAAGAGAGAAAGTAAAAGTTCTTCTTTCCGAGAGAAAAACAAGGAAACCACGAGAGAAAAAAATTGAGAAAATTGGAGAAAATATATGAGGGGAGCAGAGACGGAGATAAATATGGAAGAGGAAATAAAAGTAGAAATGTATGGGAAGAGGGGGAAGGAGGGGCAAGGAGGGAGGAGAAGGGAGGGGTAGGGATTGAGATGAGGGGAGGGAAAGAAGTTGGAGTAAGGATAACGGGGCTGAGATGAGCTAAGTAATTCTGGGAGAAGATAGGGGAGGAACGTGACGAATAAATTAAAGTGGTCGAGAGAAATGGTAAACAAATAAAATCTGTGATTAGAACAAAGGCGACATTTTCTTTTCATTTTGGACCTAACTTTGGTTCCCAATGGTCACCTTAGCTCAGCTTATCCTTACCTTTTAATGACAGGGTTGATGAGGTTCTTTCCTTTGCTGAATGAAATCAGTAGGAGGAAGTCAGGATCTATATGCAAGACAACGCTCCTCCCATACGAGTTAATATAGAGGTCTCGGCCCTTTTGGGTGCATTGGAGGAATTTTCCTCACCAGGTCGACATCAGAGAAAATAGAATGACGTCATTTCCAAATGGGTTAACGTTTGAGCAAAAAAAAAAAAAAAAAAAAGTGAAGGAAAAAGGAAGGCTAGAAAATGTAAACTGAATGAAAAGACACAACAAGAGAAAGTATTATATGGCGGAGTGAATGGTAAAGAAGAGGTAGCAGAAGGAGAGTAAATAGAAATGAAGCGATTTGGAGGAAATGAGAGGAAAATACGAGGTAGAATAGGTAAATAGATGTGAAGAGGAAAAAGAGAAAAGGGAAAACGAGAGAAGGAAAAGAGGCAAAGAAGGCAAGGTGGATGTGATGTAGGAAGAACAGGAGTTGGAGAAAGAAAAATAACAACGAAAATTTAGTTATTACGAACAGCACTCCTTCAGCACAAAGCAACCCCCTCACACTAACAAAATTGTTTAGTATTGACGTGAACAAAACCTAAGATTTGCAAATACTTCATCGTGAACAGTTCGAATCAACGTGTCAGATAGATAACTCGAACCAGCAAACCTCAGGATATGATTCAGCAGCTCACTAAATCCCCATCGACACGAAAATAGAAAATTAAGCGTAATCAAGAATGTAGAAGATTAGTTTGTAAAAAAAAAAAAAAATAATAATAATAAATAAATAAAATAAAAAAGTAATAATAATAACAACAATAATTATAATAAATAAACAAATAAATAAATAAGTAAATATATAAATAAACGAATAAATAAATAGATAAATAGATAAACAAACAAATGAAAAAATAAATAAATAGATAGATAAATAAATAAATAAATAAATAAATAGATAAATAAGTCAAGCAATCAATCAATGAATGATAAAAAAACAAACGAACAAACAAATATACAAACAAACAAACAAACAAAAGAAATACATAGATAAATAAATGACTAAATAAATGATAAATAAATAAATAAATAAACAAACAGATAAATGAAAAGGTGGAAGCTCATTTAAATCAATTGAAAGAGATACTTAATGGCATAAACTCATGATTTCAATTGACAGACCCGATTGATGGGACTGTTCTACAGCACACAATTTTAATTTAGGAACGTTTTCGTAACTAGCGACTATAGGCTATCGATTAACCATTTCTCTACCGTCCTATACTATATGTTAATCTGGCTAACGCTAGACGAAACTAATACGTTGAGGGAGCATGAAAATAGAGGAGGCGATTAAGTCTATGTCGAATTCTATGCATGTTATGTTGTGTAGCAACTCCATACATCTTTGTTCAGTTAAAGAGGATCGAGATTATTGACCACTGCGAAACGGGAAAGAACTTTGCGGATTTTATTGTGCCGAATGTGAGACAATTTTACTTGGGTTAGAAAAGGAATATCATAAGTCCAAAGAGCTCTTTGGGTGAACCACTTCGAGGATCTTCTGTCTTTCAATCAATATCGTCTATCTTTAAAGGAGTTAGACACTGATGAGGTGAAATCTTTGAAATATGAAAGCAAGCTTTTTTCTTTCTGTCTCCTTTGAGGAGACCGTCAAGGAGGAGTACACTAACAGTGTTACTACTGTGATCTATGCCAGTTTTCACAAATGAGTGAGATTTTTAACACAAAATTCCCACAAGGAAATCTGGATTTCCACATTTTTCCACAAAAAGAGGGCATTATCATATACACAAATAAGTTCATTGCAACATATAATTTACTCACAAAACATCCCATGCGATCAAATCTGGATTTCCACATTTTTTCCCACAAAAAGAAGGAATTAATACATACATAAATAAGTTCATTGCAACATATAACTTGCTCACAAAACATCCCACGTGAGCAAATTCTCTCACACATTTGTGGAAATTCACACAAAATGCATTGGTGACAGCAAGTAAAATACAGGTAGAAAACGGACCTCTCTTTTAGCATCTTTGTTACGATGGCGCTTCTTTTTTCGAATAGTGTGCTGGTCAACTCCTAGGAATCTTGTTCGGGGAGAGTAGGATCCCGAGATGGGCGCAACCCCATTTACATATCTTGTTCTCGTTAACGCTGGGAGATTTTATCCAGCTGAAACTAAGCCCTCAAGCTGTAGGGGTAAAGGATATATTTATTCACCTCTTTGCTATATTGATGCTCGTATTTTGTTCTGGACCCAAACTGGAAGGATCTCAGACGATCTCAACTTATTGCATTATGGTGGCGCACTTCCTGGATCTTGTTCTATCTAACTCTAGACGACTTCATTCAGCTGAAGGGATGTTTCCGTGCTGAATGGACTAAATACAGAAATTCTTGGGCCGTGCCTGGGACTTGAACGTTGACCTTGGGGAAGTTTCGAGCCTGAGACGGACTCTGTGTGGGCGTGTCTCGCCAGAGTGGTAGCGAGAACAGACAAATGAATGACATGACAGATTTATGGAGTGACTAGAAGCTCAGCAATGTCAGTGATGATAGTAATGATGATTATGTTAACGTTGATGATAATAATCACAGCCGTGATACTGTCAAAATAGACAAGGCAGTGCCAGGTATCACTATATTATAAATTAATTCTCTATGAAAATAATGATACCGATGTATATCATAATATTAAGAATAATACTGTAGGAAAAGAAAACGGAGATAATAATGATGATTATAGTAATGATTATATCAAAGTTGACAGGATGTGACAACGATCAGTGTGTGATAAATTAATTTAAGCCGAGAAAGAGGTTATGTACACTGTTAATATTTGAATTAGGGGTCAGACACATAGGTGCAGACTAGCAATAGCCCTGACCAAGCACATGACACGCTTTGCAGGGATCCGTTTTGGTTGATATCAAACGATTCCATTCATCTGATGGATGGACCCGGCATACAACGTCAGGTCAGGGATTCCCAATCCATTTTCCTGTGTATCCTATGCTTACGCTCCTTAGCCTCCAGGAGAACACTTCAAGAGTGAATAAAATCGCCAAGAATCCATGAACTGTTCCTAGATATTGATTTGTGGCCTCACGTGAGAGCTGGGTAACCTCTTGTGGACCACAGATTGAGAGCCACTGCTTTAGTTTGATAGAATTCTTTAACTTTAGCCGAAACAGAAATCAATAAAAAAGCGTTGTCGTGCTCGAGAGATTGAAAAAAATCAAGTAGTCTCGAGTTCTTATGAAATATTAAGCAACCGTGAAGGTAAAAACAAACCTATGTTAATTACAATCATGATCAATGTTTCAGCCATGTTAGCAATAGTTGTCATAATAATCAATCAGTCATTATATATTTACTCGTTACAAAAACTACATTTACAGGAAATTAAACTATAGTAATTATATGTAATTTGTTGGACATGGAAATAATAGTTTATGATAGTAACAAGAGTGATTAAATCCTTTGTTATGATGGCATCTTCTCTCTCATTCATTCGATTTTTTTTTTTCAGTTTGGAGTGCAGGAGAAAACATGTATGGCATTAGGACGGGTAAACAATCCAATGCTTTTTTTTTTTGTACATGTGAGGGATAATAACATTGCAATGACTGGAACAACTTGCTGAAGATTATTACATATTAATCTTTCGTTGATAAGAACATCACTGAATCTAGCTTTATTAAAGTTATCATAAATGATAATCTGAATATGAGTCCTGGGATGTATAAGCTAGATGATATTGGCATTAGGAAAATTGTCAAACAGTTCACGAATGTGGAGGTCACATCAGGACATTCCATCACCGCGTAAGCTTCGCTTGTCGGATGTCAGATTATGATATTTCCTTCCCTCGTCCCTCTCTTTATGTATACTGTATATACTTGATTTAATCTGTATATTCTGTACATTGAAAATGTCAATATTGGTCAAAAACGTTCGGCTTTTAAGTCTTTCATTTTCCATGTAGGGATCTGTGAATATATATATATATATATATATATATATATATGTATATATATATATACACATATATATATATACTTATATATATATGTATATATATATATATGTATGTATGAATATGTATATATACATATATATATATATATATATATATATATATATATATATATATATCACTGTCCAGTAATGTCATAACACATTAATAAATACACTAAAAACCCACTGTTGATTGGATTTAAGAAAAGAAAGGAAACAACGATTTCCGTATATTTCGATCACTTAAAGAGGATCACTACAAGTGATTGAAATATACGGAAATCGTTTTTGCCTTTCTTTTCTTAAATCCAATCAACAGTGGGTTTTTAGTATATACATATATATATATATATATATATATATATATATATATATATATATATATGTATATATATATATATATATATATATATCACGTCATTGGCGTGAATAGAAACTTGTGGTTATGTTGTGTCACGCCTTTGTGTGAGTAAAGTCTACTGTTTGTAATTTTAAGGCACGCCTTGCGTGAATATATGTAATAATTCGTATTGTATTTCATAATTATTAATGTGTATTTCTTAAAATGTTAAGTATTGAGCAAAGCCCGTAATTTTAGATGACGCCAAGCTCAGAAATGTAACATAATTTAGCGGGAAGCTCATTCTGCTTTCCCATTGGCTGAAGGTGTTCAAACTACCGATTTACTTAATTTTTGTCATCTCGAGAAACGTAAACTCCCATTCCTGGAGTTGTATATAAGCCGAAGCAGAAAGAGACCAGAGAGACATGGTGAGAGACACCCAGAGAAGAGAGTCAATAGAGAAAAGAAGAAGAGAGGCCTAGAACGAGAGAGGAACAGAGAAGACAAGAAAGGAAACAGAAGACCAGGGCCTATCTGAATCTACGCAGAAATTATTCTACATTAGTCAATTACGACAGCGCCTCGAAACAAGCCCTTTGGATCATAACGATTGCCTATCTCCACGTGAAGTGCATAGCCTTCGTGTTTTTCCCGAATTGTTTGGGACATCTCCAGACTGTTGCTGGATAAGTGTCATTCGGCACACTCTATTGTTTCTCAGCTACAAAACATCAACCGATATCATACGTGTTCCCGACTACCAAAAGCTTCACCTACCAGAAGTACTACCAAAAACTTCCCCTACCAGAAGTAATCGTACATAAGATTCACCTTAAAACACCCGTTTGTTACCGAGACCGTTGGTGTGACTTCAAGCAACCGGTATCAAGACTCGTCTACACCATAATCAAGACCTCGTTTCGTCCACCTGTTTTTACTTGCTGCATGCAAACGCACACTGAGGTACTCTACCTGGTAAATAATATAACAATTTATTTTATTTTATATGTGTTGATATACTTTTATCATTCTATGTCAATTTATGTTGTTGTGTTATTTTCATCTTTATAAAAATATCTAATTCTAACGAAGAGTTTAATTATCCTGCCTGAACTCTCTGTCACTCGTCTCAACTACGCACGGCTCTAACTTTTTTTTTCGCGACTAGCCTGGCCTATTAGGTCGGTCGCGACAATATATACATACATACATACATACATACATACATACATACATACATACATACATACATACATACATACATACATACATACATACATACATATATATATATATATATATATATATATATATATATATATATATATATATTGTATATATGGGCAGGAGATTTTCTCTCAAGCATGTATGGTTAAACTTAATGGCAAGATTATTATTGCAGAGTTTTTTATCTGCCTTTTCTCTTTCTCTGAGAATCTTTTTCCCTTCCACGGGAAGTTGTCTTATAATGTCACCATATGACATTGTTTTGTCAGTTACTTTGGGCATGGCTTTACCAAGCCATGCCCAAAGTAACTGACAAAACAATGTCATATGGTGACATTATAAGACAACTTCCCGTGGAAGGGAAAAAGATTCTCAGAGAAAGAGAAAAGGCAGATAAAAAACTCTGCAATAATAATCTTGCCATTAAGTTTAACCATATATATATATATATACATATATATATGTATATACATATATATATATATATATATATATATATATATATATATATATATATGTATATATATATATAAACTCCGACATTGCCGGTCCTAAGCCCGTATGAGAGAGGAGGGTTGCCACGACAGGCCTAGCTCATGAAACTCCACGACTGGCTTCGGAATCCAGATGGCATTTTGGTAAACGGAATCGGAAATGTAAAGGGGATTCGCACAAGAAACTCCACAAAATAAAAAGCAACGATTATCATCGCAACATACAGAGACAAGGAAGAAGAAATCTTGGAGATGATGAAGGAAAGAAAGATGGACTTTATAGGGATGGCAGAGACAAGACAATGGGGGAAAAGGAAGAAGTGAAAATAGGAAACATATTTCAGAAAGAATAAATAAGTTCAGTGCGAATGTTGGAGCTCTCTGGCCAACATGTACCTATAGGAGTGAAAATAATTATTTTCAATATTGTCTTGACACATACTCTAACGTATGTTTCAGAGTTGGTTGATGACAAACGTAGACAGGAGCCGGATTCAAGCAGCGGAAATGAGATCACCGAGAGCCATAGCTGGAAAGACGAGGAAAGATAGAGTAAAGAATAAAGATATAAAAAAAAAAATTGGTGTCTGCTCCATGCTGTACAAAATAGATGCCGCCCAGCTAAGATGGCTGGAACATTTAGAGAGAATGGAAGAAGAAAGAGTAAAGTAGAAGTAGTCAAGCAGATAGAAAGATTTAAAGCTACAAAATCCCCGGGTCCGAGAGCGCTTAAGGAGTGTAAATTTGAAATCTGCGACCAGTTAGCTGAAAGATTTAATAAATCGGTAGACACTGGTTTTGTGCCTACTGCTTGAGGGCAGGCAAACGTTGTTGATGTTTTTAAGAAGGGAGATAAATCGTCTATATGCAACTACAGGCCAATCAGTTTGACATCAGTTATAGGTAAAATGATTGAATCAATGATAGTAAATAGATTCAGAGAACGCATCGAGAGACATAATCTAATTCGTGACACACAGTATGGTTTCTCCAAGGGTAAGTCATGTGTGACTAATCTTCTATCCTTTTACACTAAAGTAGATAAGGCGTCAGATAACAATGATAATCATGATGTGATTTACCTTGACTTTAGCAAAGCGTTCGACAAGGTGCTACAGCAGAGACTACTAAATAAAATCAAAGCCCATGGTATAGGAGGAAAAGTGTTAGAATGGATTAGAGCTTGGATTAATAACAGAAAACAGCGGGTCACCATAAATGGAGTTAAATCCAGGTGGGGCAATGTTACTAGTGGGATTCCCAAGGGCTCGGTTTTGGGTCCCATGTTATTCATTATGTATATAAATAACTTAGACGATGGGATAAATAGTGATGTTAGTAAGTTCGCGGATGACACTAAAGTAGGACGCCTAATTAGGTCAGGAGACGACGCAGAGATTCTGCAGGATGATCTTAACAAATTGTTCACATGGTTGGTGAAATGGCAAATGAGCTTCAATATCTCTAAGTGTAGCGTGTTAAACGTAGGGCTATACAATACCGAAAATAGATACAGCCTAGATAACACGTTTTTAGAGAAAACTGAGTGCGAGAACAACTTGGGAGTTCTGGTGAGTCCGGACCTCAAAACCAGGAAACAGTACCTTAGCGCCAGGAATAAAGCTTACAGAGCATTAGGTTTCATTGCTAGGACGGTAACGAATAGAAGTGCAGAGGTAATTATCAAACTCTATCTACCGATAGTTAGACCCATCATTGACTATGCGGTACAGTTTTGGTCTCCGTCCTATAAAATGGACACAGATTCACCAGAATCAGTACAGAGAAGAATGACTAAAATGATATATGGACTCACAAATTTGCCTCACGAGGAAAGGCTTAGGCACCTTAACTTACACTCTCTGGAAAGACACAGAGTGCGGGGTGATCTAATAGAGGTGTTCAAGTGGATCAAAGGCTTTAACAAGGGTGATGCAAACCAGGTCATCATATCAAAACAACAGGGCAGGACTCACAGTAATGTATCTAAACTGGACAAATTTAGATTTAAGAAGAAATAGGCAAGAATTGGTTTACTAATAGGGTGGTCAACGAATGGAATAGGCTTAGTAACCATGTAGTGAGCGCTGAAACTATCAGTTGTTTTAAGAAACGGTTAGACAACTTTATGGATGGGGATGACAGGTGGTGATGGATATGGAGCTGCCTTGTGTAGGCCTTATGGTCTCTTGCAGTCTCCTTCATTCTTATATTCTTATGTTCTTATGCAAGGGGATACTAGAAGTGTATACCGGGCGGAGGAAGACCAGGTGGAAGACCAATAAAGAGATGGAAAGAAACTGTTGAAGAAACCGTCAGTAGATATGACTTCCCCAACATCGAAACTCTGTGAGAGGAAGGAGTCTTCCAAGATAGAGCCAGATGAAAAACATGCTGGCACCGCTGACAGGCGTAATGCCTACTACTGGGAACCAAAGGAGTTATATATGTATATGTATATATATATATATATATATATATATATATATATATATATATGTATATGTATATATATATATATATGTATACATGTATGTATATATACTGTATATATAAATGTATATATATACATATATATATGTATATATATATATGTATATTTATATATATATATATATATATATATATATATATATATATATATATACGTGTGAAGGAAGAAAGTTGTAGGAGGACGAATAAGAAGGTGGAAAGATAAAAAAAAAAGAGTGGGTTAGAGAGGAAGAACGAAGAAAAAGAGGAAATGAAAGCAACGTATAAGTAAAAGGAAGAGAAGGGATGTAGAAGATCCAGATAATGGGAGGAGTAGGATGGTAAGGAAAGAGAGGGAATGAAGGAGGAAGACAAGGAAACGTAAGAGGAGCTGAATAGGGAAGACGAGAAAAAGAATGATGAGAAGGAGAGGGGAGAAGGAAGATCAGGAAGAGGAGGAGGAGGGGAATGAGAAGGAAGAGGAGGAAGAGGAGGAGGAGGAGGAGGGGAATGAGAAAGAAGAAGAGGAGGAGGAGGAGGAGGAGGAGGGGAATGAGAAGGAAGAGGAGGAGGAGGAGGAGGAGGAGGAGGAGGAGGAGGAGGAGGAGAAGGAGGAGGAGGAGGAGGAAGAGGAAAGGAGCTGTTCAATCGAGAGGAAGATTGCTGTAGATTCTCGGTATATTGGAGGGGACGGAGAAGTTTTATTGGATTTGAATATCAACGTGAAAACAGCTGCCGGTGTAGCAACAGCAGGAGAAACCAGCTGCATTTGGGAATTGCAGGCAAGCAGCTGTGCTCACGGTGCGCTGCAAGCGGCCATAGATTAACTCCGCCTGCATAATATATCCTGCAATTCAGTGTCGAGTCCAGCATTGCAATGCACGACAACGTATAATGCACATAGAAGCTGGCTACATTCAGACGGTTATAATGTGCAGCTGTGTAAAGCAACTGGTTGGATGATTTGCCAGTGGAATTAGTTTAATTCTTTATTTATTTAATTGTATACTTATCTATTTAATTGTGTATTTATTTGTTTGCTTATTTCTTTATTAATTTATCTATTCAAATAATTATTCAATCATTTATCTATTTTTGATAAATTAGTTGTTTTTATTTATTAATTTCCTTCTTTCATTCATTCTTTCTTTCATTCTTTCTTTTTCTTCCTTTCTTTCTTTCTTTCTTTCTTTCTTTCTTTCTTTCTTCCTTTATTAATTGATTTATATATATATATTTATTCATTTATTCATTTATTCATTTATTCATTTATTCATTTATTCATTTATTCGTTTATTCATTTATTCATTTATTCATTTATTCATTTATTCATTTATTCATTTATTCATTTATTCATTTATTCATTTATTCATTTATTCATTTATTCATTTATTCATTTATTCATTTATTCATTTATTTATTTACTTATTTATTTATCTATTTATTTATTCATTTATATATTTATCAATTTACGTATTCATTTATTCATTTATTCGTTTATCTATTTACTCGTTTATTTATTAATTTCTTATACTATTCTATTAACTTATTTCATCTACTTATTTATTTGTTTGTCAGTATCATTTATCTATTTATTCATTCCGCTCTACTATATGTCCTGGACTTTCTTTGTTTCGTGATTGTCCTCCTCGTTGATCAAGACCCACAAAAAGAAGTTAAGTCTAAACTTCTTCAAAACTGTTTTAGTGAACAAGTTATGCTAAGTTCCATTCTTCCTCAACACGTATTACAAAGGTCGGATCACCCGTTGGAAGATTTTCAGCAAATCATACTGAAAAAAACATACTGAAACCAAGAAGATTGAAGTGAAGGAAGCCTTCCGGATTGCTAAACGAGAAACACAAGCCTTTCATAGAGGTATACCCAATGAATGGAGGAGACGGTTGTTGGATTATTGTTTTAAAAAATTAAGAAGGACTCGTCATGACTTTAAATGAATATAGCGATTGGACAAAAGATGCAAAACTTAATTTTGTAGTGAATCTTTCTGCATTTGTTTTAACAAATTAAGAAGGACTCGTCATGACTTTAAATGAATATAGCGATTGGACCAAAGATGCAAAACCTAATTTTGTAGTAAATCTTTCTGATTAAAAGGTAGACAAGGATGCATTAGTTGGTTATGTCTTGAAATGTGCTTATTCTAATAAGGAAATTTATCTTATAGATATTGCTAAATAATTCTGCAATTTAGAAAAAAAATATAGTGATTTATCCATTGAAGATTTGAACATTTGTAAAGGCATTGAGTATGCTTCAGAGCTTAAACCCCGTTCACCAAATTGTCCACATAGGTTAATTAAGGCACTAAGATATTTACATATGACCAGAGTGGATAAAGCCAATTATGTTATTTTGAACAAAGAAGACTACATTTCTAAAATGTCTGACCTTTGGTCAAATGAAAGCACATATGTTAAATTCAAATCTAATCCTCTCAGTACTGTTAATTCTCAATTTAACAAAAAGATGAAAGTACTATTGGGAGGTGAAAGGGATTTAATCAAGCAGTTTTCAGTTATCACGCCTTTCATATATGTGTGGACTTATCAAATCCCATAATCCAAACAACCCAGTAAAATCTATTACTTGCTCCGTAGGTTCGGACACTTACAAATTGTTCAAATGGCTTGTGTCTGCTCTAAGCCCTTTGCTTGAAACATTTCAAATTCTAATACTAAGAATAATATGGACTTTGAAGAAAAACTCAACAGATTGTAAATTGATTATGAATTAAAACATGTGAGTTTCGATATAATTTCTTTATTTACTCAAGTTCTTGTGAACGATTTAATTGAGTACCTCACCGAGTTCCTGGACTAAATTTCAATACCAGTGCCCTCATTAAATTATGTATCAACGATTGCAAATTTGAGTTTAATGGTGAATATTATTGTCAAAAATTTGGAATGGCAATCGGTAATCCCCTTTCCCCAGTGTCAAGCAAGTTAAACATGGAATATTTTGAGGAAAAACTACTTTGTGATATTTTACCACCTAATATTGTTTGGTTTATACTCGTGGAAGATGTTCTTTGCCTATGGCCATGTACTGAAAGTTTATACATGTTTTTACATTCACTCAAGAACTTAGTTCCTTCCATTAAAATTACTTTGAGATCTGCAAGTGACTTATCTGGATTATCAAATTCACCGAGAAGGCAATAATTTTGACTCTAGCGTTTTTAGAAAACCTAACAATGTTCGTGTCACTTCAATGTTTTTACGTACTCTTCGTATATGCAGCCCAGAATATATAGATGAGGAATTCAAACATATTTATCACATTGGTTCAGCTTGACGTACCTAAAATATTTCATAAACAAAGCTCTCAATTCAGCAAAGAAAACCTTTTACAGGACTCACACTAAACCTCCATTTGATTCTAAGAATTTCTTAGTTTTACCCTTCAGTAAAAGTTTTTCTCAAATTCCTTTCTTACTTAAAACTTGGAATATTGATTTAGCTTTTAATAACTCACTGACCTTCAAGAAATTGCTTATTGAGAACTCCCCTGGAAATTCATGTGGCTGCATATACAGGATCACTTGTAAAAATTGTGATCAGTTTTAAGTGGGACAAACAAGTAAAAAGCTATCAACCAGATTAAAAATGCATTAACATAACAGCACAGCACAATAATTTAGTGTTTTATTTATTCAAGTAAGATTTTTTAATTACTCGTATACTGTAGGACTAGTCGGCTTCTTTAGTTTTATCTTGTAAGTCCATAATCAAAAGGAACAGTATAAAAAGTAGTCTTATTAAATATACTAAGGTAGCTAACATGAATATCAGTAGGGTATGTACAAATTAGATAATTCTATTATTGAAAACATTTGTAAACAAGTTGTAGACAACTAACAAAAACTTTTAATATAATTCAACTCCAGGTGTAACACTCCGTGTGATGCTTTGTGACCTGCCACAGTTTGAATCTCTTTATATTAAAATTGGTGTGTTGCTCTTTTATCTATACTTTTTCCCATAAAGATGTGAGATACACGAAAGCGCTTTGGATTTTCGTGTTTTCCTTTTTCCTAAGTGGTTACATGCATATTTTAGGATCACGTGCTTTTTATGTGATTTTTCTGCAAACGCACGCACGCACACACACACACACACACACACACACACACACACACACACACACACACACACACACACACACACACACACACACACACACACACACACACACACACACACACACACACACGAACACACACGCACACACACACACACACACACACACACACACACACACACACACACACACACACACACACACACACACACACACACACACACACACACATATATATATATATATATATGTATATATGTATATACATATACATTATATATATATGTATATATATATATATATATATATATATACTCAATTGAAAAAGGATAATGCAACTAATAAGATGAATATCAAAGTATGGGAGACCATTCAGTGTGTGTTGTAATGCTATTTGTGTAAATACTACCAATTGGCAAATCATGGCGGGAGTGGGTTGAGTGTAAAATGGTATGTATGTATGTATGTATGTATGTATGTATGTATGTATGTATGTATGTATGTATGTATGTATGTATGTATGTATGTATGTATGTATGTATGTATGTATGTATGTATGTATTAATGTATGTATGTGTGTGTATATGTATGTATGTGTGTGTATATGTATGTATGTATGTATGTATGTATGTATGTATGTATGTATGTATGTATGTATGTATGTATGTATGTATGTATGTATGTATGTATGTATGTATGTATGTATGTATGTATGTATGTATGTATGTATGTATGTATGTATGTATGTATGTATGTATGTAAACATAGTAGGCGTACAGTATTCGTATGACCAGGCAAGTAGATATAACACTCAATAGAAAACTAACATTAAATTAACCAAATTAGTGGGGCGCCCCAAGCCACATCTTACCTTCCACACTTTCCTTCACCTATTTGCTCCCCTACCTCTTATTCTCCTTCTCCTTCTCCTCGTCCTTGAACAGACATCGTCTAAGAATCTGTGCGCGATAATTAGATGCCGAATTTTGAGTTCCAGATGCCTCCAGCCACGTGGGACTCGAGAGTCTGTGTTTGGACACGTTTGATCTAGAGGCGAGTCCTCCGGGGCTTTGATCTTGACACATTGGCTGGGCACGCGGCAAGATTACCTGCCTTCCCTTAATCAATTGTTTGAACAGTTCCTGCAAGATCTCAACACGTGTGTACACAGTGCTAAGGAGCTCCTTCTCATCACCATCAGATCTTCCAAATTCTCTACCACTGTCACTCTTGCTACCGTGGAAGTGAATACCACGGAATTGAATAGAATAGACTGGTTTTAGCTGGAATATATGGAGACAAGGTACGGAAGGGGATGCTTCGAGGGTTGATAAGAGAGCGTACTGGCGGCCAAAATAGAAAGTAAATTGCCATCTGATAAGAAAGGGGTAAACATAATCTTTGGATAGGTATCCACTAAGCTGAATAGAATCCTCAGAACACAATTTTACGGAAGATGCTACTCAGGGTATGTTCAACTTTACTACTGACAGGGATACCGCGCTGATGAATGAAATCACCTGGTATTAGAACAAATGAAATACCCACACTTCCGAAAGGGGTTTACTAAGATGGGATTAAGCAATTTGTTATTAAACGGATTGCTATCAAGATGAACGAAATTTCCTGACCTTGAACAAAATAAAAATAACAGGTGTCCATACAGAATGGATTAATCAAGAGAGGCTAAATCCATTTGTCACCAAAGGGGCACAACTTAACTGAATGAAAATTGACTGGCGTGATTGATAGAGATTCAAGTGTCACTCTTTATGGACGGGGCTCAATTTGAGGGTTTTAACCAATTTACTGCCTGAATGAGTACCAAGAAGATGACAAAAATACCCCCGGCGCGCGTTAGAATACAATAACAAATTACCTGACCATAGTGCAGAGGTGGTCAGTATTGTCGGCAATGACGGACCTCTTCAACGTAGTGACGTACAGAACTTCATGGAATTTGTTGCAGCGAACACGAAGATATTTCGTTCTATTGAGAGTCTTTGTCTGGATAAGATCGTCTGTGATTAGCCAAGAAAAAAATAAAAATAAACAGATAGATACATAAATAGATTAATAAATTAATAAGTAAATGATTTAATAAATATATGAATAGATAAATAAATAAGGTAATAGATTGTAATAAAGAAATTTATAAATAGATAAGTGAATAATAAATGAATGAATAAATAAGTAAACGAATAAATGAATAAATAAATGAATAATAAAAAAATAGATAAATAAATAAATGAATAAATAAATAAATGAAAATAAATGAAAATAAATAAATAAATAAATAAATCATTAAACAGACAAGTAAATAGATAGACAAATAGATAAGTAGATAGATAAGTAAATAAATAAATGAATAAATAAATAAATAAGTAAATAAATAGATTGATGAATAAATAAATAAATTAACTAATGAATTAATAAACAAAATTAGATAAATAAATAAATCAATTAGTCAATAGATATATGAATAAATGAATAAGTAAAAAAAAATAATTAGACAAATAAACGAGCAAACAAGCAGGCAAAAAAGCAAACAAGCAAGCCAAGTAACAAACAAACAAGCATAAAAGAAACAAAACAAACAAACAAACAAATAAAAAGAAAGCAAACAAACAAACAAGCAAACTAACTAACTAACTAACTTACTAACTAACTAACTAACTAACTAACTAACAAATACAAAAATACATACAAAAGAAAGTAAACAAAATAAGATAAAATAGAAGACATGCAACTCTCGCTTTGTGTCTGTGTTTTGGCTATTGTGAATTTGTTTTATCTATTCAAGCAGATGACTATAATGATGATGTTTAGTAGCTTTGTTTAATCAAAGGCCAGAAAATTTAATCAAGTTTTGAGACAGTGACGTCCAAACGACAGGAGATTTTGTTCATGGGAGGTCAGGGCGGTTGTCGTCAGTAGAGTCCAGAATACTGAGCTGAAGGGATCAATATTATTCTGATTGAACCATTCGTTACCCTTTGTTTGAAGGACACACATTACTGAACTTATTCTAGCTTATCATCATCGGGTGTAGATAGAGCCAATTGTTGAAAGTGTTAGAATTATCTCGATTAACCTTTACGTTCTTTAAAGAAATGGCTCTAGATGACATCAGGTAATGGCTGGATCCTGTACGAAAGGAAACCCTTGGTAACCTTATGTCCTGCTCGTTCTATTGAAACCGCGAACAAGCCACGGGGCCCTACACTATGGGAATTTCTCTCTTCAAGTCTCACTGAGATCTGGCGGGGCTCTATGGGCCCCTTGCCTTGGTTTCGGCCCCCAGGTACCTTCATATATTTCCTTTATTTCCGCCCGGTACTTGTTTTCATTCTCTCCTTATTTACACTGAAAACAAGAAAGGGGTCAATGACTGAAGAGGGAGAAGAATGGGACAGTGATAGACATAAAAAAGATGATGAAAGATTGAGAGGATAGAGAAGGTATGAGGCTGGAAGTACTTTCTCCTCAAGTACGTAAAATCGTCAGGTATTGGCCGTACTTAATTCTGTGAGAAGCGTCTTTATCAGGAAAACGTTAGCTGAGACAGATTTAATTCCATCACGGGGTCCTGCCATCAGTTGGGTAAAATCCTTTAGTACTAAGCAAAACAAAAATTACAATTTGCGTCATTATCGTGAAGGGGTTAACGAAGACAGATTTAAGCATTTAAACATTAAAATGATTAAATTCTGGTTTTAGCTAGAGCATTACCTGAAAATGAGTCACCATAGTGGAGTTCTGTGCTCACACAAGCAAGATCTTTTGATAATCAAATAGATAATGCAAAGAGATTTTTGTGAAGACGTCAACTCCTTCTCAATTGTAATCAACTCCTTCTGATTCTTGTTCATGTTCTACATTGACCTTTACTCACTCCTGTTTCTTACCACAGAAGTAATTCTGTATCTTCCATATTATACTCTAACCTCTCCACATAGTCCTGCATTCTCTACCTCCATCATTATTTGGATCTTCTTCTGTCTTTGTTCCCTTAACACATGTACTCTTTACCATCTTTTCGTTTACAGTTTTACACATACCCTCCCAGTCTTACTTCGTTCCCACATTTCCCATAGATTACCTTCATATTGTATAAATGCATTTCCCTCATTCCCCGAACAATTATACAGTTCATCTTCAGTGTCTGTGCCCTTTCTAATAACAGTACTACTTGACCCGTCACCCAGGAGGAGCCAAGAAAAGAGGGATGGAGGGGTGGTGAATGGGAGTGGAGCATGTGGAATGAAATGGGTGGGAGAGGATTTATGCCTTTGACTTTGACTACCTCCCTTGTAAGGGGGGAAAAGCCGTTGGTATATGTATACTTCTATGTACTACTTGAGACCCATACAGCGAAGATGAATTCTACATGTTCTCCATTATCTTCATCTTTGCTTTGAGATCCCACCACACATACACACGTTTAATGCATCAATTGCACTTGCTATGTCCATTAATCTAAGTTTCTATTTTGTTTCATTCCTCTATCCTCAGATAAATGCACATCGGTATATCTCAAAATGTCTGCTGTTCCAATGATATCTTTTTACCTTAGTTCAGAATGACTTATTCTCGCTTTTCAACATTCTGGCCCACTTGCATTTGTTGGGATTTATTCTTACCTTCCTGTTCTCACATAATTTCCCAAAATACTTAATACAACCCTTTGGAATACCTTTTCGCTCTCTCCCATCGGTGCTGCGTCGTCTGCAAACATTGTGTGGTTAATC
>NC_134784.1:43514183-43516683 GCF_046742065.1 Oratosquilla oratoria | reverse complement strand
ATAAGTTTAGTCTGTACGAGCAAAAGTATGATTGCCGAGCCATTCGACAGATTCAAAAATAAATATCTTTTCTCTTTTTTCTTAAACACATAATACACCAGCTGGGTATATCATCTGATGAGATGTATGATTTGCATATCAAGCACTAATATTGGCTTCAGTTTTTGTATGAATGTTTGTGATGTCTTCAAATATGTCACAGTCAATGTGTGTTATCATACACATATGCATAAAAGGTCTCTCGCATTATCCAGCTTGGGTTTGAAAAAGAGTATGTCAACGACTTAAAAGACACACTATTAGTATATGAATCAAACCCAGAGCCCATAACAACAGATACAGCAGAAACAAAAAGTGTTTTAATGAATTTTTGTCAATTTCTACTTATTGTGTAAGAGAGATACTTGATAGATGATTTTCAGTCTCACTATTTCTCTATTTTGATATTAAAGAATTTGTTTTTTTGGTTATTCTGCTTTATTTTTTTTAAAGAAAACGTTTCCATTGATGAAGCATCGTAAAATAATAACATTATACAAATCCTGAATTGTTCAAATTGGTCCGTCCCTACCGAGAACGAGTATCATTTTTGTGTCCTTTTGAGGAGTTAAAGACATCAACTTTGTCCAGCCTAGCTTAACCAAATCTTATCTAGCCTAATCTAACCTAAACTTACTTAGATCATACTTCTTTATGGAGAAGGGTTGTCGATTTTTTATTCTATTTTACTTATTTATTTATTTTTTTGCTTTATTTTTAATGTCCCTATCTCTATGAGAGATAAGAGTGGGTAGATGTAATGACGACAAAATTGGTGGGTCTGTATGGCCACATATTCTTAAAAAAAAAAAAATGAAATAACGTTGAAATCCTAGAAATGACGAATTTTGAAACTGCTGTAAATAGATGATATGGTAAGCAGTAGAAGTATAGAAATACTAAAAACTTAACTCATGAAGAGACTATCATACTAACAGTCACAATTAACCTCAATTAATAATTTTAATGACTGATAATGACTTTACTCCTACTTCCGCTTATTTACGCGTTTTATAAACAAGCGTATCTAGCTCCAGTTTACATTAGCTTGTTGAAAAAAAGTAATGTAAATGAAAGAAAACGTAAGCGAATATATCTTCATGTGCGAATTTATATACAAAAAAGGTAAAATGTATTCTTGTACAGGTGGGAGTGCAATTTTTCGATGAAAACGGGAGCGCATCAAGCATCACTCTGAAGACCTGACTTTTGAAGACTTTCGGAAACTCCTGATAGGGAAAAGGTAAATGCGAGACAGAAGTGCAACAGACCCTCTTTCACCAGTAGATAACGTTTCTGCCTCGAACACAGGTGTTCCAGTTCGATCATCGAAAATTGCTGGTCGATCGGTAAAGTCACGCTTTCATGGTTTCTTAATACCTCTTTTCAACGGTGGACATCATTGCTGGCACATAATCAATAGGATCCTGTTGATTAAATTAGTTTCAAACTTTTATTTTTGCAACTGCTGTTATTCCATGATGCTCAGCTTTTTACATGTATCATCCATGCAGTCTTACTAAGTTGGACTGTACCACTGTTATAGGATACGAAGGTTATGTTGTCCCGAAAGAGATAAGCCGTTGGTTCTGCAGTGAAACTAAATGCTAAATATTTTCACTGCCGTTGTATAGTTGCCATTATAACTCAATATCCCAAAATACCCGATACTAGCGATTGTTTCCAGCTATAGAACAGCACAGCATTTTGATAAGGGCTTGTATATCAAGGGTCCTTCGTAGTGTTTATATTCTTTCAGCTTCTCTTGATCTTCGAGGTTCTCTAGAGCTATATCTTCTAGTTCCTCTGGTTATGCTCAGTTTCACAGCTCTAATTGAGTGAACCCTTTAAGGAATGCTGCACATTTGAAAATTTTGTTTGACCTAATGACAACCAATATTATTAAATTCAGAGGAACTTTTAGTGTTAAAAAGAAAATTGACAAGGCCGTATTGATTAATAACATAGGGGGCTATCCTGGCAATGGTCAAGATAAAGAAGCCTCTGATATATAAGGAAATTGATACAAAAGCGTTGAATAAAGCAATTTCTATCAGCTCTTTAAAAACTACTGTGACAAAGCTAATTCCTTTTGGATAGCCTTAGATGATCTTATATAATACAGAGGAACCTCTGCTTCGTAAAGGCTTAATCACACATGATATGATGAGCAGTCAAACGAGCTCAAGCTTCTGGTTTCATCACGGATGGTATTCCAAGAGAAAGACAACTTAATGTGATGGCGCATGACGTCACACGAGGGTCCTGGCGTGCTGCACGCGATGTATCATATGACGTGACTGTACGTGACCAGGAAATATCCAAAGGGGTCGCCGCGTCATGCACGTGACCTGTGATGGTTTATGAACTTAACTACATGTGATGTTCAGAAGTCATGTCACACCGGGACTCGGGTTTTCATATCGTGATGTGACGTGACGCGACGTAACGAATTTTACAT
>NC_134784.1:43501670-43504170 GCF_046742065.1 Oratosquilla oratoria | reverse complement strand
TGTAGTCCTCTGAAGAAGACCAAGTTGGTCGCAACGTTAGGGCAATAAACTCTATTCCTAACACATCTTCGTTTGCCCTTCCCCACCCACATTCTCTCTCATTTGTCTGAAATAATCTTAGATATATATATATATATACATATATATTTATATATATATATATATATATGCATATATATATTTTACTGAAATTTTATGTACTTTTGCCTGTTACTGCTAGTTGCATTCATACAGGTGAAGAACGGCAATTAATATATTTGAGAGTGTCGTATATTTGTTCTGTAATGTCTTCTGACGATAATATTTTATAGATTTTTTGCTGTCCAAACGTTTATCTTTACTAATTCTATTTTATCGAATTTTACAGATATTTTCCTGAACTGTATAGAATTTTCTAATAATATTTCTACTTATATAGTCAAGGCTAAGCTATAATATACATAATAAATGCTTGACTGCACGTATTTTTAAGTGCCTGTAAATTATTATCTTACTTCAAATGTGCATGACCAAAACGTTCACTAGTTTTCTGCAGTAGCACGAAGTATGAAATAAGTTTAGTCTGTACGAGCAAAAGTATGATTGCCGAGCCATTCGACAGATTCAAAAATAAATATCTTTTCTCTTTTTTCTTAAACACATAATACACCAGCTGGGTATATCATCTGATGAGATGTATGATTTGCATATCAAGCACTAATATTGGCTTCAGTTTTTGTATGAATATTTATGATGTCTTCAAATATGTCACAGTCAATGTGTGTTATCATACACATATGCATAAAAGGTCTCTCGCATTATCCAGCTTGGGTTTGAAAAAGGGTATGTCAACGACTTAAAAGACACACTATTCGTATATGAATCAAACCCAGAGCCCATAACAACAGATACAGCAGAAAAAAAAAGTGTTTTAATGAATTTTGGTCAATTTCTACTTATTGTGTAAGAAAGATACTTGATAGATGATTTTCAGTCTCACTATTTCTCTATTTTGATATTAAAGAATTTGTTTTTTTGGTTATTCTGCTTTATTTTTTTTAAAGAAAACGTTTCCATTGATGAAGCATCGTAAAATAATAACATTAAACAAATCATGAATTGTTCAAATTGTTCCGTCCCTACCGAGAACGAGTGTAATTTTTGTGTCCTTTTGAGGAGTTAAAGACATCAACTTTGTCCAGCCTAGCTTAACCAAATCTTATCTAGCCTAATCTAACCTAAACTTACTTAGATCATACTTCTTTATGGAGAAGGGTTGTCGATTTTTTATTCTATTTCACTTATTTATTTATTTTTTTGCTTTATTTTTAATGTCCCTATCTCTATGAGAGATAAGAGTGGGTAGATGTAATGACGACAAAATTGGTGGGTCTGTATGGCCACATATTCTTAAAAAAAAAAAAAATGAAATAACGTTGAAATCCTAGAAATGACGAATTTTGAAACTGCTGTAAATAGATGATATGGTAAGCAGTAGAAGTATAGAAATACTAAAAACTTAACTCATGAAGAGACTATCATACTAACAGTCACAATTAACCTCAATTAATAATTTTAATGACTGATAATGACTTTACTCCTACTTCCGCTTATTTACGCGTTTTATAAACAAGCGTATCTAGCTCCAGTTTACATTAGCTTGTTGAAAAAAAGTAATGTAAATGAAAGAAAACGTAAGCGAATATATCTTCATGTGCGAATTTATATACAAAAAAGGTAAAATGTATTCTTGTACAGGTGGGAGTGCAATTTTTCGATGAAAACGGGAGCGCATCAAGCATCACTCTGAAGACCTGACTTTTGAAGACTTTCGGAAACTCCTGATAGGGAAAAGGTAAATGCGAGACAGAAGTGCAACAGACCCTCTTTCACCAGTAGATAACGTTTCTGCCTCGAACACAGGTGTTCCAGTTCGATCATCGAAAATTGTTGGTCGATCGGTAAAGTCACGCTTTCATGGTTTCTTAATACCTCTTTTCAACGGTGGACATCATTGCTGGCACATAATCAATAGGATCCTGTTGATTAAATTAGTTTCAAACTTATATTTTTGCAACTGCTGTTATTCCATGATGCTCAGCTTTTTACATGTATCATCCATGCAGTCTTACTAAGCTGGACTGTACCACTGTTATAGGATACGAAGGTTATGTTGTCCCGAAAGAGATAAGCCGTTGGTTCTGCAGTGAAACAAAATGCTAAATATTTTCACTGCCGTTGTATAGTTGCCATTATAACTCAATATCCCAAAATACCCGATACTAGCGATTGTTTCCAGCTATAGAACAGCACAGCATTTTGATAAGGGCTTGTATATCAAGGGTCCTTCGTAGTGTTTATATTCTTTCAGCTTCTCTTGATCTTCGAGGTTCTCTAGAGCTATATCTTCTAGTTCCTCTGGTTATGCTCAGTTTCACAGCTCTAATTGAGTGAACCCTTTAAGGAATGCTGCACATTTGAAAATTTTGTTTGACCTAATGACAACCAATATTATTAAATT
>NC_134784.1:43474170-43489170 GCF_046742065.1 Oratosquilla oratoria | reverse complement strand
TAAAGATTTGAATCAGGCCATGGGTGTTATATAGATCAGCATTATGATGCCGTGAAGAAACATCTTGAGGATTCGAGCCAGGCCAGGGGCATAAATCGGCAGTGGAACGATAAAGGAGAGAGCTATGTCCATCGAAGACGACGATATATTTTATTCCTTTTCGAGAGTCTCCTATTATCACTTTCGCTGATGACGTCAACATCTACGCACTTATGCGGCGCGGCAGGTAGCTTTACCGTGGATGTTCTAGACTTTCGTGTTCTCATAGGACATTTACATAATTGATAGCACGTTTGGAAGGTTGAATCAGATCTGTGCATAATAACTCCCTTCTCTTACACATTCATGTGATTTATATTATACCACAATAAACATTAGAAACGTTAAAAAACACAATGCAAATACGCACACATAATACACGGCACATACATATTCATAAAAAGCTATCTGATATATATATATATATATATATATATATATATATATATACTTATATATATATATATGTATATACATACATTATACATATATATATATATATATATATATATATATATATATATATAGCAGATATATTTTTATGGCAGACGCGCAGAGGACTCAAACCTACAGCTCTGAGACCAAGAGGCTGCCGAGATGGCACCTTAAACCACTCAGTTACTGCGGGTGCAAAACTCTCCGAGCACGAAACGCTACTGGTTCCCGAGACTAGGAATGATCGCTGCCTGCGACCACATTTCCTTTTTCATCGGAGAGCCGACCACAACTCGCTGCTCACTAGCAAATTTCTCAAATTGTTACAATAGCGAAATAGTGAAAGTGATTGGTTCCGGGCCTTACCCCCTGCTACGAGTTGAGGTCGGCTCTCTGGTGAAAAAAGAAATGGGGTCGCAGGCAGCGATCTTTCCTAATCTCGAGAACCAGTAGTGCTCTGAGTTCAGAGAGTTTTGCACCTCCAGAAGCTAAGTGGTTTAAGGCGCTGTCTCGGCAGCCTCTTGGCCTCAGAACGGTAGGTTCGAGTCCTCTGCGCGACGGCCATAAAAATGATCTGATTGATGTCGCTGCTTACTAGCGAATATCTCTCTCTCTCTCTCTCTCTCTCTCTCTCTCTCTCTCTCTCTCTCTCTCTCTCTCTCTCTCTCTCTCTCTCTCTCTCTCTCTCTCTCTCTCACACACACACACACACACACACACACACACACACACACACACACACACACACACACACACACACACACACACACACACACACACACACACACACACACACACACACACACACACACACACACACACACACACACACACACACACACACACACACGCACATATACACACACATACACACAACATACACAAGGCTCTGTTTTGACATATGTAATGTTCTTCTTGTATATCGAATTGATAAATGATAAAGGCAGCTATGAAAATTTGAATAATTCCGTGATCATGAGCAAAATGGAAGATAAAAAATATTGAAATGCTACAAGTTGATGTAGATAAAGTAATATGCATAGAATCAGAAATGAAAGATGAATTTCAATACACAAATGTGGAAAATTTTGGAAATGAATGAAAGAAACAAAGAAAAAGAAGACAGTCCAAAGGTTATAAAATGAAAGATGAAATAATCACGAACAAAAAAAAAGTAAATAATTTTGAGATAATACTTGGACATTTTTTGTCGCTGGAAAGTAATATAAAAGGAATAGCAGGAATGACTATTGATGATGAATATGCGAATGGCATTTGATAACTTGGATGACGGTATCATGAAAATAAAATGAAAATATAGAAAAAACGGGATTTTTTATATTGGAACGAGGAGAAAGAAGTCATAGTTATGTAATATCTAGATTAGAAAAAGAAATAGAAAAATATACAAAAGAAAAATATTCTTGCATCAGACGAAAAAAAAGGATGTCATAGTAAAAGTATATTGCTAAGTAATCAAAATCAATAATGCTTAAAAGATGCTACGAATCAAAGCTTCACATATAGATTTATTTATATGCGCAATAAGCTAGATAAAGATACAATCAAGGACAACAGCATAGATAATTTAAGGCAGAGTTTGATAAGTGGAAACAGAGAAATGGACTTTAATAAATACAGGTCCAACCATATACATTACAACTAATTAAATGCAACCAAGTAAATGCACACACACACACACAACCACTCCTAATTGAATATAGTGGAAGAGATGAATTACGCAAAAGGCCTTTTGGTTCATACAAAGGTCAGTTGGAAATTAAATAAAGCCATCAATATCAATAATGGCGAAAACTACCGCATGGCCGGGCCCCACACACTCGGCCCCACAGGGTGAACGCCTGGGGGCTACGTTGACTGGCCTTCAATTTTGCAATAGAGTCTTGTCTTCAGACAGGGTCTTATTCACATACTGAAATATATGGTAGAAATTAAATTGATTTAACATAACATACGCACACACGCACACACACACACACACACACACACACACACACACACACACACACACACACACACACACACACACACACACACACACACACACACACACACACACACACACACACACACACACACACAGACACACACACACACACACACACACACACACAAAGACACACACACACACACACACACACACACACACACACACACACACACACACACACACACACACACACGATCACACACACACACACACACACACACACACACACACACACACACACACACACACACACACACACACACACACACACACACACACACACACACACACACACATGTAGTGCCGACACATTAGAAAAAATCCTATATCTGTCATGATAGCTATAATCTGTAAGAGTGATAAAAACGGATTGAATATTTAAAAGAAATGATGATATTAAGAAAAAAAAAATGGATCAGAGAAGGAAAGTCAGGTATACTACTGGTGTTGTGTTTCTACAGGGCGACCGATATGCTAAAATAGAGAAATGGGCAAGTGTATCATGTATCCGAGTATAGATTTTTTGTTTTCTTATATAAGCTACTTTACAAAGAATGACATGGAAATTGGAGAATATAGTAGAACTCAAAGGTAGTCCGTTAAATAGGATAAAGGACTTGCTGGAAAAAAGTGAATACGACTGTAAAGAATAGGATGCATTTGTAGGCAAGTAACTAGTGGAGTCCCACAGGGCTTGGGGTTAGCACCAGTAATACCTTGCTCATTCACGTAATGGCATGATGGATGGTATTGAAAAGGACGTGAATCTATTTCCTGATGATGCCAAAACCATGAAGAGAATAAAATATGACGAGGATTGCAAGCTGTTATAGAAAGATGTGCTCGTAGTGAGGATATATGAGTGATGTCCTTCGGCAGAGCACTGTCATCGTTCAGAGAGAGTTCGACAAGAACGACCCTGCCTTTCTTGAAGCTTTGTATAGTACAGATAGTAGGCCGTCTCTGCATTCCCACCCTGCCTTTCCTGAACGTCCTTCTCACGCAAGATGGGGACCGTATGAAGACTGAGGTATATATCAAGCCTACCAATCCCGGACTATGCCTGAGCAGTGAGAGTGAATGCCCGCAGCAGTACAAGGACTCTACTATTGCTTCTTTCTACAGAAGAGCCCTTACCTATTGCTCTTCCTGGACGTCCACGCAGAAGGAGTTCGACCGAGCAACACAAATGTTAGTCAACAATGAACATTCCAATCAGGATTACCAACGTGTCCTTCGTACTGTTCTAAACAAATGGTACGTGGGACACTAAGCTGTGGATGAAGAAGAAGGAACCACTCACAGCCTTTTCTATAGAGCTTAAATGTCTTCCCCTTACCGCGAAGAAGAGAAGAGTGTAAGAAATATCATTGATAGGACTGTTCAAGTTACTAACCCCGTAGACCGTGTAAAGCTGGTAGTGTACTACAGGAACAGCTGCACAAAGGACCTCATCATGAAGAATGATAGTTCACCACGCCCTGGAGATATGGAAAGTACCTGCCTTGTGTACAAATTTTCTTGCCCAAATAGGGACTGTTCGCCCTATGATGCTTACATAGGGTTGACTACTACCAAACTCTCCAGGCACCTGAGCTATCATCTGACTCAAGGAGGTCCCAAACGTCACTTCCTGGAGAAACATGGCCAGCATCTCACAGGTGATGTCCTTCGGCAGAACACTGTCATCATTCAGAGAGAGTCCGACAAGAACCGCCCTGCCTACCTTGAAGCTTTGTATAGTGCAGATGGTAGGCCGTCTCTGCATTCCCACTAAGACGCCCCTACTATGCTACCAAGTATTAAGCCTTTCAGGAGAGGAAAGCCCCGAGGCAGGACGGAAAACATCACACTAAAGCCCCGGGGCAGCGAGGCTCGAGAGAACGGACAAGCCAGCCAATGAGCGTACATGGAAAATTGTCCCGCCCTCTCAACCATGAGGGGACGAGAAAAGGTCATCCTTCCAGCCAATCACACGCTGTATTTCTGTATCTTTGTACTATATAAACCCATGGATTTGTTCCATTTTTGTCTTTTGAGAATGACTCAGGCAGAGTCGAAACGTCAAGCTAATAATGACCAGATTAGGAAACCTACCCTTTCCTTTACCCCTTGCAATATAGGATACCCTTCAGGAAGTTCGAAACTCTGAAGAAGAAATTGATCGACGCTGAACATGCAGCTGCTTTTAACCAAGCCTGCACGAGAGAAAATTTACTCCCGCGGTATACATATATGTATATACATATACATATATATATATACATATATATATATATGTATATATATATATATTCTCTTATCTTCTTATTCATTTGCAAATTCGTTGTTGAGATATTCTGACAAACTAAAGTGGGTGGAAAGATATGGCAACACGCCACTACTACAGTGTCCCCTTAACGTACATAGCATTTTTGTAAAATGAAATTACTAATCTTGGTCAAACCATTACACGTGTCTATTATAATCAAATTATATATTGTAAATAATGTTGCCACATACTAGGATGGCCCTTGTAAGGTAAAAAGCATCTGAGTGTGACATTGTTGTATAAAATGTACAAAGTAATAAAATATTGATTGTATATAATTTATGTCATGGCGGACGGGAAATTCAATAACAAGTCCAAAGAGATTTGGAGTCTAATCTAATCCTTCTTTTACGGACGACTACCATTTCCCATAATGTGGTAACTAACCACATCAATTGGTGACCTCCTGGAGTGGACCACAGCGTAGCTGCCACCTGCTGCCCCTACGGGAGTGGACTACCAGCGCCGTCCATCCCAGCCGCAGCCGTCGTGGACCTGCCCTGCCGCTGCGGCAGTCGACGTGGACCACCCCTGCCGCCGCAGCCCCAGCCACCGCCACCTACCGACGTGGACCACCTCTGCCGCAGCCGTCGTAGACCTGCCCTACCGCTGTTGCAGTCGACGTGGACCACCCCTGCTGCCGCCGCCGCCGCCGCCGCCCGCGTGGACCACCCCTCCCGTCGTCGCCGCAGCTTTCGTGGACCTTCCCTGCCGCTGCTGCAGTCGACGTGGAAAACCCCTGCCGCCCCAGCACCCGCCACAGAGTCGACGCCCCAACCATCATGGACCAGCCTCTTCCTACCTCAGGGGACGTGGTTCCTATGCAAGTACTACCCACCGACCATCCCAGCAACCTGCAACCCTATCTGCCGTCAATGCCTTTCGTACACCACCTTTTCTCAGTCACGACCCGACTGTGTGGTTCAACATCCTGGAATGTAATTTCAAGTCCTCGCGCATCTCTACTAGCCTCGCCAAATTCAGTAAAGTCTATTCCCTTCTCCCTCCGGACGTCCTTTCTCGTGTATCTGACTCTAACTCTACAGCGTTAATATCCGAGACTCCGTGCGAAGACTTAAAGGACGCTATCCTTGCCCGATTTCAGTCATCCGTCGCTACACGCCTTCAAGAGATTCCCTCTAAGAAAAAACTAGGCAACGAGAGACAGTCAGACCGACTACGCCACACGAGGAATCTCCTGGCAGACAAGTACGACACGTTCGACAAGACCCTTTTTCTCCAGCTGTTCTACCAACGTCTTCCGGCCACTATCCAGCGTAGCCTCTTCAATGTGAAGGACCAGCTTCCCGTGGAGAAACTGTTTCTTCACCCTCCGTCTCCCACATCAAGATAGACCCCCTCTACGAGCGCCTCGTCGACATGATGACTCAACTCACACTGCAAGGAACAAGGTCAAGCAGCAGACTGCTGTAATTTTTTCCGCAGGCAACGTTCCAGATCCAGACCAAGATCCAAGAGCACGGACCGCACCCCAGCGGTATGTTACTACTAACTAACCCTGCGCCTTCACCCATTCCCCCACTTTAAACTCCAGCGTCGAACATTAGAGGTGGATAATGTTCGCCCCTCCTGCTCACAACTCCTCTACATCAGAGACCCTCTGACGCGCCACCTATTTCTTATTGACACCGGTGCTGCAGTAAGCATACTTTCTGCTGTAGCCAGTTCACGGATGTTACCACCACTCACTTCCCTCTACGCAGCCAAGACAAAGATCGATGTCTTCAGGAAATCTACCTTAACCCTCTCCCTCAACCTCCGTCGTGCCTTTGAGTGGACGTTCTACGTCGCCGACGTATCTCAACCAATCCTCGGAGCCGATTTCCTCAACCACTACGGTCTTCTCGTAGACATACAGCGCCGTCGCCTCTACGATGTCTCAACGCGCCTCTCATCCTACGGCCACACTCGACCTGGCGTTAGCATCAGCATCTCTGTCACCAGTCAAGACACCCCTTTTGCTTCCCTACTGCAACAGTTTCCCACCCTCACTCAGCCACATCCATGCACGCCGCCAATACGTCACCACGTCGAGCATCGCATCGTCACTTCTGGCCGCCCAACCCACGCCAAGCCACGACGTCTTGCACCCGAACGACAACGCATGGTCAAGACCGAGTTCGAGTCCCTTATGCGCCAGGGGATCATTCGGCCCAGCAACAGCAACTGGTCTTCAGCAGTGCTTCACGTCGTACCTAAAAACAGTGGCGATTTGGGACCATGCGGTGACTACCGTGTACTGAACTCCCAAACTATCTTCGATCGATACCCTATTTCCAACATCCAAGAATTTGGTTCCATACTCTTCGGATGTACCATCTTTTCTACGGTGGATCTTGTGCAATCCTTCCATCAGATCCCTGTCCACCCCGATGACATCCCAAAGACGGCCATTACCACCCCGTTTGGCATCTACGAGTACGTCCGGATGCCCTTCGGCCTAAAGAATGCAGCAAAGACATTCCAGCGCTTCATCGACAAAGTTCTATGTAGCTTACCCTTTTGTTTCGCCTACATAGATGGCCTCCTCGTCGCCAGCCCTGATGAAGCCACCCACCAAATCAACGCCGCCAAGTCGAAATTTGGATTGGCATCCGTAGATTTTATCGGACACACTGTCTCCTCCACTGGAATTTCACCTCTGAGTACCAAGTGTGATGCCATCCGCCAGTTCCCGAAGCCCTCCACCCAGGACAACTCAAGGAGTTCTTAGGTATGGTAAATCTTTACAATCGCTTCATCCCTAAGTGTTCCCTCTTGTTACAACCTTTGTATTCTCTCAATAGGCCTTGCAAGCGTGGTCAGTCCATAAAGCTCGTTTGGTGTCCTGAAGCCGACGAAGCTTTCGCTTCTGCGAAGACTGTGCCGCACACCTTGGTACCCGCCGCTACCGTACTGCTAGTTACCATCCCCAGGCCAACTGCATGGTAGAGCGTTTTCATCGCCAGCTCAAGGCCGCCCTCTACGCCCATGCCCTTAACAACGAGCTCTGGTCAGTGGCACTGTCCCTTGTGCTCCTTAGCATCAGGACCTCCCTCAAGGTTGACATTGGCCACTCTCCTGCTGAACTAGTTTTCGGCACCACCCTCAGGCTTCCCGGATAATTCAGCGCTGACGTGCCTCACTCCAACTCCTGTACTCCACACGACTTCGCCTTCTAGCTGAAGGAGACCATGGCCAAGCTCCATCCCGTCCCACCACGCCAAGCCAAGTCGTCTAGGACCTTCGCGAGACAGGACCTTTTCCAATGCACCAACGTCTTCGTCAGAACGGACGCCGTCAGAAAAGCCCCCCAGCCTCCGTTCGAAGGCCTCTTCGAAGTTTTGCGCCGCACCAGGAAGACCGTGGCAATTCGGCGAAATGGAAAGCGTGACCACATTTCCATTGATCGGGTCAAACCGGCCTACCTTTTTTGACCCCACGGACATTCCCACCAACGGCACTCCCATTCCTACTCCTCCCAAGCGCCCTCAGACCTCCAAGACTGTATTGTTTCACCAGTAATTCGTGAGGGGGGGGGGGGTAATGTAGCAGTACACCACTACTGCAGTGTCCCCTTAACGCACATAGCATTTTTGTATAATAAAATTACTAATCATGGTCAGACCATTATATGTGTCTATTATAATCAAATTATATATTGTAAATAATGTTGCCACATATAAGGATGGCCCTTGTAAGGTCAAAAGCATCTGAGTGTGACATTGTTGTATAAAAATGTACAAAGTAATAAAAATTTGATTGTATATAATTTATGTCATGGCGGACGGGAAATTCAATAATAAGTCTAAAGAGATTTGGAGTCTAATTTAATCCTTCTCTTACGGACTAATACCATTTACCATGATGTAGTAACTAACTACATCAAAGAAGAGGAAAGACTGGATCTTTAATTTGAGTTTTATTCTTGACTTGTTTCGCCAGCAGCTATTTGTTTTTCACACATATACCTGTGTTATGAGAAATTTGCAGGGCATCGCTGTACAAAAATATTGTAATATTGTCAAATTTTAGCTATAGGAGCACTGTCTGGAATAATCTAGTAGGAGATCAAGAAAGCACATATTTTTCAGATGTGGTACATAATAATTTCTTAAAGCAATTGATTACAGAGCCTACGATGATTAAAATATTTTGGACTTATTGTTAACAAAGATTATATAATAAGAAACGTATTAGTGGGTAATATACTAGGTACTAGCGATCATCATGAAATAAGATTTAGCATTAAATTGGAAGGAATAGATAGAAAGAATAGCATAGTATTACCTGGCTTAAGGAAAACGGATTTTTAGGGAATGAGAAAATACTTGAGTAAGCTTGGTACAATTTGGGAGTTATAAAAGTGTGAAGTAGGGAAACATTCAAGCGAGGTCACTAACGAGGTGAACCCGAAGGTTACAATCAAAGTCAGGGGTCAGGAAGAATCTTATAATATCCTAACTACTAGTATCTACATCATCCAACGAAAATCTACACCTCACAAGAAAGCTAAATTGAAAGCTAATGCAACTAAATGAATAACGGATAGGTTACAAATGAAGTTGGGATAAAAAGAGTGTTTTGTGTTAGAATGAAAAAGGACGAAATACTCACAACAAAATATAATGAAATAGGTAGATTAGTTAAAAAAGAACACAAGGAGAGTGAAACGAAACACAAAATCAAAGTTGCCTAAAATCAAGGAAACTGTAGGAACAATTAAAAAGTGAGCGAGGCGTTTAATAAATATTCTCCCCTAGTATCCACATAAGAGAGGTTAGATATGGTACCTGATTGTAAGTTTATTTTCAATGGGGAAGAGAAAGACTAACAGCAGCATGAGTAAGGATGAGGTAGTCAAACAGATGGAATTAAAACTACAAAATCTCCTAGTACAGACGATTTTTTCAGAAAGTGTTAGAATAGTGTTATTGTGAATTATATGAGCACCTACAGGAAGTATTCACTAAGTCAAATTCGTGCCTGTTTTTTGACGCGGACAAACGTTGTTCCAGTATTTCAAAATGGTGATAAATTTTCTATGCGCAATTATCAATAAGTGTGATATTGATTATAGTTAAATGCTGGTGTGAATGCCAATTGCCTGGTATCCGGATTTGAGCCATATTGTATTGGTCCATTATACATGTGAATGCCAAATATATGATTCAAGCTAACTGCAACTCACGGCGTATAATGTCTTGATATAAGTATGTACTTCATGACGTATGGAATATAGTATTGGAGTTGTTACAAATTTTTAGAATTGAGTCATTGCATTGATTCATATGTATGATATAATTGTACTGTGAAATTATGTTGTAAGATGATGGTATTTTTATGAAGAAATGTAATCTACAGATTTACGCTCCCGTTGTATTGTTCTGCGATAGAAAGTATTGCTGGCATATGTCATAGAAGGTATTACTGTATAATGACAATATGTTGTATTGGAGACAATAAATGTTGTGTATTGTCAAACTGTGAACCAAGGAGGACATTTATGGGTTACTATAGAGTACTGGAATTGTTAGCCTCTGAATACACAGAATGTTGACGTAGACAACGTCGGTAGATATCACCACAAAGCGTTTCTTTGGTAACTGTCCTTCATGGGGATAAGGCGTGTGTTGAGCAGGTAGCAAGGAACTCTTTTGGTGAGCATTAAGTGAGAATGTTTCCTTATACTATGTTAAATATGCATTAGTGAATGAGATGTAGAGGTCATATTGTTAATAATTAATTCTGGTTTGTCAGACCATATTTGGATGGGAATAGTAAGGAGCGGATTAGGATGAAGCCATGGCGGTGAAATGATAATGGTATGTTTCATTATGCCAGTGCCAAGTGAAGTTGTGTAGTGTAAAGAATCATGATGCAAATGATTTGTTAACGTAATGAAATTATTTGTTAATGTAAGGAAGTATCTGGATTGATTTGTTAATGAAATGTAGTAACTGAAATGATTTGTTAATGTAACGAAGTATCTGGATTGATTTGTTAATGTAAATTACAGATACTATAGTCTGTAGGAGAACCAACATCAGGCCCGAGGGCTCCTTATAACGAGTATGAGTATGCATGAAGATTCCTTATTCCTCCTGTACCTTAAATCATATGACGGGCCACAGGCTGTGACAGCTGGAATAATAAATAACAAATATCATCAGGGGTCATATCGAGAGGCAAATCTGATTCACAATTCATATTATGGGTTGCCAGACAAGCGAGATCCAATCCAAAGGGCTTCTTTCATCTCTACAGAACAAAAAACAAGGAAAGGATAGGCCAAATTCAAAATGACAAAAATGTTATGATAGAATCGGAGGAAAAATGAGTAAGGTGTTTAACAAATAATTTCTCTCGGTGTTTACTAAGGAAAGGTTAGATAAGATACCTGACTGCGATCTGAATTTCAGTGGGGATGAAGAAAGTAGACTATCTAATATCAGGGTTAGTGAAGTAGTAGTCAAACATATTGAAAGACTTAAAACTACAAAATCCCCTGGGTTCAGACGAAATATTTCCAAGAGTGCTTAAAGAGTGAAAATTTGAAATCTGCGACCAGTTAACAGAAATATTCAATAAGTTGGTAGACACTGGTTTTGTGCCTATTGCTTGGGGGCAGGCAAACATTGTTCCTGTTTTAAAAAATAGTGATAAATCGTCTATATGCAACCACAGGCCAATCAATTTGACATCAGTTATAGGTAAAGTGCTTAAATCAGTAATAGTTAATAGACTCAGAGAACACAATGAGAGACGCAATTTGATTCGTGACACATAGCAAGATTTCTCAATGGGTAAATCATGTGTGACTAATCTTCTATCCTTCTACACTAAGGTATATAAGACGTCAGATGACAATGATAGTTACGATGTTATTTACCCTGACTTTAGCAAAGCGTTCGACAAGGTGTCCCAACTGAGACTACTCAATGAAATCGAAGCCCATGGCATAGTAGGAAAAGTGTTAGAATGGATTAGAGCTTGGATCAGTAATAGAAAACAGCGGATCACCATAAATGGTGTAAAATCCAGGTGAGAGAGGGTTTCTAGTGGGGTCCCCCAGGGCTAGGTTTTGGGTCCCTTATTGTTCATTATGTACATAAACAAATTGGACAATAAGATTAATACCGATGTTAGTAAGTCTGGGGATGACACTAAAATAGGAATCCTAATTAAGTCAGGAGACGACGCAGAAATTCTGCAGGATGATCTAAACAAATTGTTCACATGGTCGGTGAAATGGCAAATTAACCTCAATATCTCAAAGTGCAGCGTATTAAACGTAGGCCTCCACAACCCCGATAATAGATATAGCTTAGATAGCACGTTTTTAGAGATAACTGAATGCGAGAAAGACTTGGGAGTTCTAGTGAGTTCGGACCTTAAATCCAGGAAACAGTGCATTAGTGCCAGGAATAAAGCTAACAGAACATTAGGTTTTATTGCTAGGACGGTTACAAATAGAAGTATAGAGGTAATTATTAAACTCTACTTATCATTAGTTAGACCCATCCTTGACTATGCTGTACAGTTTTGGTCCGTCTTATAGAATGGACATCAATTCATTAGAATCAATACAGAGGAGAATGACCAAAATGATATAAGGGCTCAGAAATTTACCTTACGAAGAGGGGGTTAGGTACCTTGATTTAAACTCTCTGGAAAAACGAAGAGTGCGGGGTGATCTAATAGAGGTATTTAAGTAGATCAAAGGCTTTAACAAGGGTGATGCAAAGAAGATCATCATATCAAGACAGCAGGGCAGGACTCGCAGTATTTGATTTATACAGAACAAATTAAATCTTAAGAAGGAAATAGGGAAGAATTAGTTTACTAATAGGGTGATCAACGAATGGAATAGACTTAGTAACCATATAGTAAGCGCTGAAACTATCAGTTGTTTTAAGAAACGGTGAGACAACTTTATGGATGGGGATGACAGGTGGTAATGGACATGGAACTGCCTAGTGTAGGCCTTATGGTCTTTTGCAATCTCCTTCAGTCTTATGTTCTTATGACAGTAACCTTGCTAACGCTTTTGCTCTCATCTCCTAATATAAAATCGATTTCGTTTTTTGATGTTCCATTTGGACTTCTCCAGGTACATTTATAAAGGACCTACACATTTTTGGAAGCAAGCGTTCGTTATTTTCATGCTGTAGGTCTCTGCAAAATTGACTAACACCTCGCCTCTGTCATTTCTTTCACCTACTCATCTCCCATCTTCTTCCCCACTTTAGCTTTAAAGTCACCAATTACCAACGTGTATTAACCATTCTCTTCATCCATTACCTGAATAAGATTATCATAGAGGAACTCAAATATTTTTAACGTGTACCTTTTACGTAACCTTAACACAATCCAAGCTACCCTATCTGATAAACTACAGGATTTTACTAGTAGCTTCACCAGCAACCTCTCGGTTTATCAAGAATCCTACACCACTAGATCTTTGCTTTTCATTGCCTCTATAGAATAGATAATAATTCACCACGACCGGTATGGAGGAAAATTACCAAAATGATACAGGGGCTTAGAAATTTATAACATGGAGACTGGTTTAGGAACCTTAGCTTACACGCTCTGGAAAGATGAAGAGTGCGGGGTGATCTAATAGAGGTATTCAAATGGGTCAAGGGCCACAACAAGAGTGATACAGGCAAGGTCATCATATTAAGACAGCAGGGCAGGACACGTATTAATGGATTTAGACGGGACAATTTTAAGTTTGATCAAGAGATAGGCAGGAAGTGGTTTATCGATGTAGTGAATAACGAATGGAATAGACTTAGTAAACATGTAGTGAACGCTGAAACAACTGATTGTTCTAATACAATATTAGATACGTTTTTGGATAGGGATGATACGTGGTGATGAACACAGAACTGCCTGGTGAAGGCCTTATGGTCTCCTGTAACCTCCACCATTCTTATGTTCCTCTATATGCATGTACAGGTAAACACAATATATATATATATACTCGACGGCGCAGTGGTAACGTTCACAACCACCACTCCAGCGGTCCGAGTTCGCATCCTGCCCAGGGCTGAAAAATTCAGTGTCACTGCACTACGAGTCGTTACTCCAACTCTCGTGGGCGGGAAGTTGGGGGTATGTGTGGGAGTGTAAGTTCACAGCCTTACCCACAGATTGGTCATATATGAGCTCCGAGCTCTCAACCGAGGGAGTAATAGCTGACGATCACAATTTCAACACACACACACACACACACACACACACACACACACACACACACACACACACACACACACACACACACACACACACACACACACACACACACACACACACACACACACACACACACACACACACACACACACACACACACACACACACACACACACACACACACACACACACACACACACACACACACACACACACACACACACACACACACACACACACACACACACACGCACGCACGCACGCACACACACTCTCTCTCTCTCTCTCTCTCTCTCTCTCTCTCTCTCTCTCTCTCTCTCTCTCTCTCTCTCTCTCACACACACACACACACACACACACACACAGCGGTGGCGCAGTTGGTAGAGGCTCAGACTCTCAGCACGGTGGTACCGGGGGTACTGGGTTCGAATCCTGCCCAGGGCTGAAATTAATTCAGTATCGCTGCTCCTCGAGTCGTTACTCCAACTCTCGTGGGCGGGGAGTTGGGTGTGTGTGTGAGTGTAAGGTAGCATTACCCATAGATCGGTCATACGAGCTCTGAGCTCTCTTCCGGGAGGGAAATAGCTGTCGATCACGAGTCCAACACGTGATCCAAAGACCAAGGTGAACACACACACACACACACACACACACGCACACACACACACACACACACACACACACACACACACACACACACACACACACACACACACACACACACACACAAGTGCATACATAAAAGCGAACACACACACACGTGCGCACACACACACACACACACACACACACACACACACACACACACACACACACACACACACACACACACACACACACACACACACACACACACACACACACACACACACACGACACACACATCACACACATACACACACACATACACACATACACACACACGCGCGCGCATACATACACAAATACATACATGCACATATGAAACATGAACACATTCATTTTTGCAATACTTCCTAGT
>NC_134784.1:43456670-43461670 GCF_046742065.1 Oratosquilla oratoria | reverse complement strand
TGCGTACGTGTGTGTGAGCGCGTGTGTGTGTATGTGTATGTGTAAGTGTATGAGTATGTGCATGTGCATGTGCATGTGCATGTGCATGTGCATGTATATGTATATGATGTAGCATCTAGACCTCCTAGAAGACGTAATCTACCACCAAAATCTCCTAGACATTCATCTACCACCTCTGCTTATACTATCGGCACGACACCGATGCATTTCGGTGCAGTCAGAGTAGCCTGGTACTCGACCTGACATCTCCACGCACCTGGTCACTACGGGTCAGGTCGCTATTGTCCAGGCAGACACCTCACGCGCAGTTGGACGGCTCACCAACCCTAAAGGATTGCCACCAAGCCAAGCATTGATACACATTATATTTAAATCCCTTTCCTACGGGATATGTCTATCCTGTCCAACCTCGGACAACTGTATGTCATTTGTAAATATGTATATGCAATGTATAAGGTAGTTAAAACCTATCCTGATCGCTAATATTTGCTAAAACTGCATCTTGTAAATAAATATTATCTCGTCGGCAACCTAACCACGAGCCATGTATATAAGCACCTCCTGTCACCAAATAAAGAGAGAAAGACCACAGAGAGAGACAGAGCTACACGTGCTCCGCTGCTTTTATTCAAAGCCTCCGAACACCGCTCAACTACGACCACGTACTACCACAACTCATATGTTGAGATACCATCCAACATATCTGGCAGCAGCGGTGAGATATGAACTTATCTGGAACCAACGCGGGACTCAAAATATCTGGTAAACTGCGCGGGATTCAACATATCTGAAATCAGCAAGCACAAGATCCCGGAGCAGGAACGTTGTGCAACCTACCCAACGCCATCAAGCCCATCAACTCAAACCTTCGCTGTGAGTCCTACCCAGCGAAGCGAACGAGCCAGCCAACGCACAGGACAAGTTATCCCAGCGACCCACCTATCCAGCGAAGCGGACAACAGCTCAAGCCATCTCTCTCGCTGTGTGAGCCAGCCCAACGCACAGGACAAGTCATCCTAGCGACCCACCCCAGCAACCGGCAACGAGACAAAAGCCCATCTCCCTCGCCGTGACCCAGCTCAACAACATCCTTCAAAGGAAGTATCGCTCTTACGTCCGGAAGTCGAACCGACACCTTTCAAAAACTGAAGAATTCCACACACGAACTAACCCATTTGCCACCCTTCTCATTCTTTCAATATTTCCAGATCTGCATCATCGCACCACCACTCCATCGAATTATTCAACTTCCACCTCTAGTGAACCCTTCACCATCGCTTCACCTCGTCAGAACTGTAAGTAGATGCCTGTATTTATTGGGGCTAGGTAGCTCTAAATTGTTGTGTGAGTGAGGTTAAGTGAAGGCTATCCAGTGATTTTTTTTTATATTTTTTGCAAAGCCTTAAATTTTTTTCGGTGATTTTTTTTTTCTTTTTGTACGAAAGTGTGCATGACCCATTCACAGTCCAACGTTTCACACCATTACAACACTCGTTCCAACATGGCAGCACAAAACGAAAATAACACACAGTCCTCGCCGAATCAAAACACAGACCCAACCGTCGCTCAACCACACATGCAACGTTCTGCAACAAACCTACTAACACTCCTGCAGCATGACAACACTCTTCCTAAGTTCAACGGGACAAACATCGCCATCCACACTCTCTTAGATGACGTCCGTTCGGAAATACAGCGCACACAGGTGCACGATGAAATGACTAAAATCGCTGTCCTTAAAAGTCGCATCGATTTCAACGATACCCTTGCAAGCGACATAATACAATCCGACGCGTTCCAACAGCCACAGACTTTCCAAAATTTCATTGACGAGTTCAAAAAATCCTTCGCCCCATATGAACAGTTAGGCTCCCTTTCTCCCTTCTACACACTAGGAACAAACTTTAACAACCCCCCTTATCTCACCAAAGAAAGAGCAGTCAGGGAGGCGAGTCAGTTCAAGGAAGAACTAAAAGACGCATTCACTTCTTCACCTTGGGTTAAAAATAACACAATCAGCCTAGATCACGTACTCTCATTATTTGGCTACATAAAACTGATCTCGCGACTTCACCCAGAAACACTAAAGAAAATAGAGAACATTCCTTTTGATCCAGACACAACACTCGTTGACTTCTCTAGAAAATTTTCGGACACATCAGCGACAAAATCACAAATTCAACAACAACAAATTCCCCTTACACACACACTCACACACCCACCCACTCCCACAGTAGCAAAAATCTCACAAGAACATTACACCAGGGATAAACCCATGTCACACGACCATCACACTAGAGGTAGACAAATATCACGCACAAGATCACGACAGCGTTCACAATCTAGGAGACCATTCTTTTGCAAAATCTGCAACATAGTAGGACATAGCACAAACAGGTGTTATTACAGACAACCAACTAGCTACTGCTCATATCACGGACCAGCTTTTCACGACACAACACAATGTCGCGTCTTGAAATCACAAACCTACACGTCATACGCGTCTCCCCAACACCCGACTAGCGACAACACAAACAAACACAACACGGTATGACTATCGTCTCACGGTGAACAAAACACACGACCTCACGAGACAGAATCAAACCCCCCACTACCGATTCTCACGATGGCTGACTCTCGATCATCCCCGTCTGCTATGACATTTCACGCCACGGTCAACAACCTTCCACAACTACTCTTTCTGGACACAGGATCCCCAGTTAATCTAATGTCAAAGGTTTCCTTCGACCAATTCCGATTCCGACACCGTAGAGTAACAGTTATAGAACCAACGGATATCACATTACAAAATGTAGACGGAGTTCCCTTTCCCATCATAGGAAAAACCGAACTAGACATCTCCCTGCATGCCAACTGTCCTCCCATTACAACGACAGTATACATAGCGGACGTAGTGTTTCCCGCAGATATTCTAATAGGTTTGACATGGATGCAAAGAAATCGCATCATCATCTATCATGCTAAAAACTGCATTGGTTTCAATAATCACTTCATAACGGCTTTAAAGACAGCTAACACGCATGCACACACAGAAAACACGCGCGTCAAACACTTGCATATTATCGAGCAACAGCATGCAACATCAACAAAAGCAACATCTGAAAAAAACAGTGACGAAACAGAAAAGGTGACACTTGTAACAGACACGCACACTGGTGTAACGGACACGCCCACCCCATCCGCTCACCCCCGTAGCTCACACCACAGACGTAATAGACGTACACTGTCAGCGCGCATGTCAAAGTCAACTCGCGACCACAAGAAACACGATGTTTTCACTAACATACAGGAAATATCACCACAATACACTACCGTCTCACAGATCTCTCTCACGAATTCTCACGCGGTTGTAATAACTGACAAAACACTCTATCCACGCGAGTACACAAAACTCAAAGTGCGTATCTTCAAAGCTCCCGACTCAGATGTTCTTTGCATCACAGACACTTGCCGTGTATCTGGTGTATCTCTCTTATCCGCCCTATCTCACACATCGAGCAAAGGACACACAACAATCATAGTTGCAAATAATACCAATGCCCCTCTTCAGATGAACAAAGGAACGAACATTTGTGATTTTACAGTGTATCCCTCCCCAGTACACGTAATCGACCATGACAACTCACAACACGTATGCGCCATCACCAACGGAGAACAGAACACACAGGAAACCATCAAAGCACCACACATTAACGATGTAGATTTCCCTGAAGCACGAGAAGATCTCCTGACACTCTTGAACACGTACAGACACGCAATTGCACTCCCAGGCGAACCATTAGGTCTCACAGACATCATACAACATCATATACCACTTCAACAAAATGCAAAACCACGGTACATACCCGCTTACCGTCTTCCTCACAGTAAAAGAAACATTGTCGACAACATAATTGCAGATATGCTCGACCAAGGCATCATTGAACACAGCCTATCTCCCTGGAATTTTCCTCTCTTTGTCGTTCCAAAACACGACGGCTCCTTTCGCCCTGTTGTTGATTTCCGTGAGCTAAATAAACTCATCATTCCCGAAAGACATCCTATTCCTCATCTCCAAGACACAATCTACTCCATAGGCGAACACAACACGGTCTTCTCTACTCTCGACCTTATGTCAGGGTATTTCCAAATACCTCTAGATGACGAATCAAAACCTCTAACAGCCTTCAGTACCAATACGGGCCATTACCACTTCAAAAGGTTGGCCATGGGACTCGTCTCTGCTCCCTCTGTTTTCACAAGACTTATGTTCAAAGTCTTAGAAGGTTTGATTGGAAAGACTGTCTTCATATACCTTGACGACATTATCATTGCCTCACGGTCACTCACGGAACACCTTAACACACTTCAAACTGTCTTCTCAAGATTAGCCGCGGCAGGCCTAAAACTTAAACTCAAAAAGTGCTCCTTCCTCAAAAAGGAAATAAGGTTCCTAGGACACGTCATAAACTCACACGGTGTCATTACTTCTCAAGACAAGGTTAAGGCTGTTCTAGATTTTCCAACCCCTACCTCTACAGAACACGTGAAATCATTTCTAGGACTTTCAGGTTTTTACAGACGTTTTATCGAAGGCTATGCTCACATGGCAGCTCCTTTAACAGCCCTTCTCAAGAAAGATACTCCTTTTAACTGGACGTCTGAACACAACACCGCTTTCCACAAGCTCAAACAAGCACTCACAACAGCCCCGGTTCTGGCATTCCCAAACTTCTCTAAACCCTTCACACTATGCACAGATGCTTCATACAAAGGCCTTGGCGCAGTACTAATGCAACAACACGACTCCAAACTTAGACCTATAGCTTACGCCAGTCGCGCATTAAACAAGCACGAACAAAACTACTCTGTCACTGAAATTGAAGCGCTCGCAATCATATATGCCCTCAAACATTTTAAAGACATCATTCTAGGATACGAAATACATGTACACACAGATCATCAACCCGTTTTAAACCTCTTCAAAGGCAAGAACCTAA
>NC_134784.1:43436670-43439170 GCF_046742065.1 Oratosquilla oratoria | reverse complement strand
GAAAGGTATGGGAGGGAGGAGAAGGAGGAAGGGGACAGGAGGGGGAGGGGATGTTTAGGGTTAGCAGGAACCGCGCTGGGTGCGGGCGGATAAGAGGCGTGAGGTCCGGGGTGGGGTGGAGTGAGGGTTCCCTGGCAGGGAGAATGGCAGGCCCGAGGAGGCACGGGTGATCATCTATATATTCTTAGCCGTCAGGCAATTATAGACATTGGAAGGCCAAAGACAAGGTATGAACCTCAAACGATTCATAGCTTGAGGCGGGGGACCCAGGGAAGGGAGTGGGGTGAGGAGAAGGAGGAACGAGAGAAAGAAAAAGCGCTGGAGGAAGATGGAGAGGATGAGGAAGCGGCTGGGTAAAAGAGATAGGAAGAAAATGAGAAATAGAAGTTGAGGTAGGAAAGGATTAGAATGATGGGAAATAGGAAGGGAATAGGAGGAGAGGAGGAAGAAGAAAAAATAAAGAGGATGAGGAGAAAAGGAGGAAAGTGTTAAAAAAAGAACGATAAAAGTGTTGCAAAGGTTAATCTTGGAATAGATAAGGAAGAGAACGAGAAACATTGATAATGATAGATACAGGTATAGATATTAGTACTAAAAGGACTAGATTTACTCTCATGAAACATAATTAGATATATACGGCATATTATCCTGCGCTGATCTTGATTTAGATACTATATTAAAAAGTCTACAATGTTGTTAGGTATAACAAGAGTATTTTAACAAAAAGGTGGAGATTAATCAGTTTTATTTTTGCCAAGGTATACTAGAGCTGATGGGTCAAATAGTAGTCCCTGGTGGCCATTGGACTTGAGCTCGGTTCCACACGGTAATGTGTGAGATAACCAACCACAAAATAATCAATTTAATTTAAGTCTATTAATGTCCAACAAGAACTGCTTATTAGTGTAGCAAGAGTAATGTCCACTAATGACAACTGCAAAACGTTATTACAACACACTATTCTGTGTCAGGTCCTTATGTCCCCAAATGAATAATGTCAGGAATTCATGATTTCCTGTAGAGTTCAGGGTTATACCTGATATGGAGGAAAGGAAATAGGTGGAAGACATTAGGGCAGTGGAAGGTGGATGGAGAGTTGGGATGAAAAAGTGTGTAGGATGGAAGAGGTCAATGTGGTTAGGGAGAAACTAGAAAGACGAGAAAATAAAAGAGCTGGAAGTGGGTTAAAAAGAAAAGCGAAACTGGCAAGTAGGGAAAAGAAGAAAATAGTTAGGAGTAAGAAAAGGAGAGGTGGTCATTAAAACACAGTAAAGAAAAGAAATTGAGAAAAGGAGATTTGAATAAGAAAGAAAAGGTTCCTTTTAGAAAAGGAGTCCCAAAGAGGGGAACAATAGTAGAAGTATATAATAGAAATATCGTGAGAGGAAAAAGGACAGGGGAAAGATAAAGAGGAAATGCAAATGATTTAGAAGAAAAGAGAAAAACTAAGAAATAAGTTCAGCAACTCCTCCTCGCCTCTTCCTCCTCTTTCTTCTTCTGTTCCTCCTCTTCCTACTTCTCCTCTTCCTCCATATTCTCTTCCTCCTCCTTCTATTCATCCTGTTCCTACTTCTCCTCTTTCTCCATATTCTCTTCCTCCTCCTTCTATTCATCCTGTTCCTACTTCTCCTCTTCCTCTATATTCTCTTCCTCCTCCTTCTATTCATCCTGTTCCTACTTCTCTTCTTCCTCCTTCTTTCCCCCCTTCAATTGATCCTCCTCTTCATGTTACTTCTCTCTCCTCCACTTCCCCAGCCAAGGGACCCGACCATGTCTTCCGAACATTACTTGATAACACTTAGAACTTCGGCGTTGTACTTGAGAGAAAAAGTCCCGCCGGTGGGCCTGGACCCTCCCTATTCTACCTCTAACCCTCTGCACCCATCCCCCCAACCTCCGCCCCGGCCGCAACCCTCACCCGGTCCCTGTCCCCTCGGAGGGCCAGCGACGGCAGATCGGCCTTGGGTCGTGTCGGGTAGGTCAGGGGGTCGTGGTGGCACCCGATAGCTAGTCGCCCAAGAGCCATGTGGCACTCGTGCTCTGATAAGCTCAAGACGAACTCAAGGAAGAGGCCAGATACGAGGAAGCGGTATGTGACATCGAGGAGGAGGAGGAGGAGGAGGAGGAGGAGGAGGAGGTGGAGGAGGAGAAGGGTAGAAATAGGAAGAAGAAAGGTAGAGGTGGTGGAAAAGGAAGAGGAGTAGAAGAAAGAAACATGATATGATTTCTATAACAAAATATATATCTATTCACAATATAAACAAGAGAAGAGACAATGAAGAAAGATAAGGAGAAAGAGGAGGAGGAGGAGGGGTAAAAGTAGGAGGAAGAAAAGTAAAGGTGGTTGAAAAGAAAGAGGAGTAGAAGAAACATGATATAATTTGTATAACAAAATATATATGTATTCACAATATAAACAAAAGAAGAAGCAATGAAGAAAGATAAGGAGAAAGAGGAGGAGGAAGAGAAGGAGTAAGAACGTGAGAAACAAGAGAAGAAA
>NC_134784.1:43429170-43431670 GCF_046742065.1 Oratosquilla oratoria | reverse complement strand
ACTACCATACATATATACACGCAAGCTAGAGCACACCTACAATTCAATTATGAGTATGTATATATAACAATAATTCCCTGGCCAACAAAATGAAACTCATTATTTGTCCCAAAAACTAAAGTAGGTGAACGTGTGTTTTTTTTTTTTTATTATTATTATTCAAATGTGTTTTCAAATTTTGTCTGCCAGGCATATATTTTCTGTTATATCATAGTTTAATTTTGTATCAACTGTAAGTTTTCAATTAACGTACCAGGATGATTCTTCTACTATAATGACCTTTCAAACACAGCAGCATTTTATTTCATTTTATTTCATGTTATTTTACTCTATTTTACTTTTTCTTATTTTACTTTATTCTATTTCCTTTTACTTTATTCCATCTTATTTTTACTAATCTTATATGATTCTGTTTTACCTTTTTTTCATTTTATTGATTTCTGACATTATTTTATTTCCTTTTACTTTATTCCATCTTATTTTTTTCTAGTTTTATATGATTCTGTTTTACCTTTTTTTCATTTTATTGATTTCTGACATTATTATATATTTTTCAATATTGTTTTAGCTAGGTGATTTCATCTCTGTGACCTAATTTACAACTTACAAATCTACAACATTTTAGGGTTATAGGATTAGGATTACAGTTATAAGTTTTCATTTTCGTTTTCCCTCTTCTGATTACTGTATGTTCTTGATTCTTCGTATTCTTTCTTTGTCCTCTTGGTTCTCTCTTCACCTTTTCCAAACATTTCTCACTTTTTTCACACATTTTCTTAAAATTTTCTTTCTCTTATTACGCTGGTCAACAAAAAATATGTCCTAAGAAAAAAACACTTTTCGCGCATTTTGGGATTATAAATTCAAAATTCTTTTTAAAAAATATTTGTATTGCTCTCCTATCATTTGGTTTTAAGTGCAGTTCATTACAGAAGGCGGCTGTAGTATGTTAGAAACTAGTGGTTCATTTTTGTTTTCCACTTTCTATGAATTAACTTAATACTTAAGTCTAGTTTAATCCAAACAGATAGAAAATATATTGGGACAGGCAGGCAATGCATATCTAAAAGATGAATAGAATACTTAGTAACTACTATACGTGACAGCAAAGAGTGAACACGCAAACCCCTTATTATTGACAGAAATATAAGTGTGAATAGCCTCAGTGGTGCTTTGATATTTACTTATGTGATACTTTACAAGATCTTACTGAGTGTACATACTCTATCCACTATCATAACACTGAGAAATTGTAGACACGGCTCAAAATGTGGTAAATTAGCACTTAGATCACAAAGGCATCATTTTACACCACATTAAAAAGGGTTATGAGCATCGTTGCGGGTGCAAAGTGGGTGACCAGGATATGAATTGGGTCCCTCAAATATATTGTATAACCTATCTTACACTTCTCACCACATATGAGAAAGCTGCACGTCATATGCCGTTTACAATTATTATGATTTGAAGAGAGCCCAAAAGTTACTCTTCAGATTGGTATTTCTGCATAACCAATATAAGTGGCATAATATTAAAATCAAAACACCGTAAAATACCTAATTCAACACATGCCATGCGACCAGTATTACAAAATCAAGACTTGCCTGTTCCAGATCTTAGTGATGAGGTAACAAAGAAACAAGATATATTCCAAGCATATGAGGCTTACTGTTCCTCATGCAAACCACATATAATGAGTCAAGGACTGAATGACTTTGTCCGTGGTTTAAGTTTGGCAAGGAAGTAAGTTAAATTTCTTAGTTCCAGGCTGAGGGGTTGAAGTCTTCTGCAGAAAGAGACCAAAGTTTGCTTTCATAGTGATTGTCGTTGTATTTCCGAGAAAATCTTCTCACTTGAGAATTATCAAATATTCTGCAATGATGTCTAGTCTGTTATGGAGGAACTTGGTCACGAATATAACACAAATGTTTCGTTAGAGAGATGAGATGTCAGGTGTCATGAAAGCTTCGTCGTGGTCATCTCGATGTATGTGGAGGTCAGGGATGCACAGTTCCCTGTGGTATACTCGTACAGCAGGTGACTTTTCTGAAGATCTGGGGCTGTTTCTTATGAGAAGGTGGTTTTCGTGTTTTTTTTTTATAATATAATTAGGTCTGTTTGGTCACCTATGTTTATGGTTCTTACGCAATTGTTGATTGATCAACGGCTGCGTAAGAACCAAGGGCATTTGGCACGCCAACAGGGAGTGGGAAGAGGTCCTCAGCCCTAACTCATTAACATGCTTATCTTCAACATCTCGGAGCTCCTTCTTCAGGAGTGCAAGGTTATTTCATACGCAAATGACCGGTCACGACGCTGTGTAAACACTGTCGCAGCAGAAATGCAGGGATGAAATAAAGCACTCTAAAGGCTGGAGTCACGGCCCCGCAGGATAAACGTTGATTGGCAGAAAGAGTCCCGTGACACTCATGGTTACATATGATTGGCTAGAGAGAAAATAGGCATAGCTCAAAAACGCGCCATTTACTACGGAAATAGC
>NC_134784.1:43421670-43424170 GCF_046742065.1 Oratosquilla oratoria | reverse complement strand
TAAAAAGAAACATAGGAAATGTGTGCGTGCGTGCGTGCGTGTGTGTGTGTGTGAGTGTGAGTGTGTGTGTGTGTGTGTGTGTGTGTGTGTGTGTGTGTGTGTGTGTGTGTGCGTGTGTGTGTGTTTGTTTGTGTGTGGGGCTTATATTCTCCATGAGTATCTATAACTATATGTATACATGTAAGTAGATGAGATTTAATGTGTATATATATATATATATATATACATATATATATACATATATGTATATATATATAATATATATATATATGTATATATATATATATATATATATATATATATAATATATATATATATATATATATATATATATATACCCTATTTGTTCAACTGTAATAATTCTCTGAGTTGTGTAACTTCCATACCTAATATTCTCTTTCACTCTCCTAGACTTGGCAAATAATGATCCTACAATCATTTAATCTACTCTGTATTTTTTTTCAACCTATCTTCACACTGACCTCATATAAGCCCCGTTTTTCCTCCTATACTCCTTGTCACCTGTTGTAATCACCGACCTGGTTCATCTGGTCTTCATCTGATTTCATTTCAACCATGCTCCACCCTTCCCAACACTAACTTCTCCCTCCAGTTCGTCACAAATCTTCTTCTTTGCTTCTTTACTGTCAAAGTTTCATCCATTCATCCCCTATGATCCTTTTCTATTGCTCTCATCTGTCTACTTACCTTCTCTCTCTCTCTCTCTCTCTCTCTCTCTCTCTCTCTCAGTCTGTTTATCTGTCTTTCTGCCTTTCCTATCTGTCTGTCTGTCTATCTGTCTATCTGCATATCTCTCAATCTATCTGTCTGTCAATTTGTCAGTCAGTCAGTCAGTCTGTCAATTTGTCAGTCAGTCAGTCTGTCTGTCTGTCTGTCTGTCTGTCTGTCTGTCTGTCTGTCTGTCTGTCTGTCTGTCTGTCTGTCTGTCTGTCTGTCTGTCTGTCTGTCTGTCTGTCTGTCTGTCTGTCTGTCTGTCTGTCTGTCTGTCTGTCTGTCTGTTCGTTTTCTACCCTTTTCCTTCTTTTAAAGTCTAGCTCTTTTCTTCTTTCCACTCTCTCGGTTTTTCCGTTTCTTCTTGTGTTTTTACTCTTCATTCTCTTTATTTTTTCCCGCTCTTTGTAATTTTTGCAGTTATTAATTTAATTTTCGAACTTTATTCCGCTCTTCCTCGGGAGTTTCAAAAGAATTTCTTCGATCCAGTTCTTTTTTCAGCTTCTTGTTTTTGGTTTTCTTTATTAGACATTCTCTTAGTCTTCAGGTCACACTACTCCTTTCCTCCTTTACTTTTTGTTTTCTTTTTCCTTCTTCTTCTAATAATCTTTTTTCTTAATTCTTCTCCATCTATTCCTTCCATTTGTTCGATTTCTTCTCGTCTTATTCCTCTTATCCCTTTTAACTTTCCATTTCTTCTATCTTTTCTAGAACTCTTATTCTTTCTACACATTTCCCCTCGTTCTCCATCTCCTGCTCTTTCTCTTCTTTCTTATTTCCTTCTGTCTCTACATTCCTTCTTCCTCTTCCTATTTTTCTTCTTTCTTTTACTCCTGTTTTCCCTACCCTTTCTCCTCCTCCTTCTCCCCGTCTTGCACTTATTCCTAATCTCTCCCCTCCTCCTCTTCCTCCTCCTCCTCCTCCTCGTCCTCCTCATTCTAGTCTTTTCTTGAGTGCCATACGCAACTGGCCATTGCGGCTTCTTGAAGGACTCCCGGGACCGAGTCCCCTCCAGCATCGCGGATTTTTCTTGCTCGGGGCGGTCGTCTAATTACCGACAATAATGCAATTACAGCGAACGAAATGATCAATTAATACGAGCGGAACGAGGCTGCCTCCCTTAGGTTATTACCCTAATAAGGAGACGCGGTAAAAATACCAGCCGGAAAATTGGCGAACGTTAGGGAAAAACGACCGTTGGAGGTGGAGGCCCGCGGGAAAGGGAATGGGCGGGAAATTTGAAATTGGCGCGAGACGGAGGAGCCAATGAGATGGGAGGATTAGATTAAACGCCAGCTAACGGTTTTGATGAAGAGAATTACGACAGGCTGAGGGCCACGGGATGGCAGCCTTCGTTTAAAGGATGCAAATGAAGGATGCTTGGGAGATCTTCTTTTCTCTTCAGACGCGCTGTAACCCAATAACTCATGCGCGTGTTTGGAAGGTATGAGGGATTAGCAGACGGGAGGTGGAGCAATCATTTCCATCCATTAGTCTTCCGCGCAACTTATATTGCTATTAGAGCAATTCCACTTTTCGATTTATCCTTCCTCTCCCCTTTCCTCCTCCTCCTCCTCCACCTCCTCATATTTTTCTCCTGCAAGGTCGACTTATCCCCTTCTTCCAATCATAATCATCACCTACAGCTTCTCCTTTTCCCCTTCTCTTCCTCTTCCTATTCTTCCTACTCTTCTCCTACAAGGTCGAATTGTTACTCGCTACTTCTTCCAATCATAAAACCTCCTACAATTTCTTTCCTCCTCCTCCT
>NC_134784.1:43414170-43416670 GCF_046742065.1 Oratosquilla oratoria | reverse complement strand
GGAAAAGAAAACGTAGGGGAAACAGTGTGCTGAAAGAAAAGAAAACAGATCCTGGTAAGGTGATGGTGCACAAAGCGGGGTGAGATGATAATGGGAGGAGGAGGTAGACACGGAAGCTCAAAAATTGCCACCCCTTACAGAAAGTCTCTGGACAAGTTGTAACATCCTTTGCAAAGGAATAATCTCCTTGTTACGGGGATGTAATTTAAGAATTTTCTTCTGTCTAACCCCGCCGCAGGAAGTGTAAGGTCCCTTCACAATGGCGACTTATACATACATACATACATACATATATATATATATATATATATATATATATATATATATATATATATATATATATATATATATATATATTTACAGATGAGAGACATCGTAGCGATAGTTAAGAGGAATTTAGTTAATCCCTTGTATGGGATATTGACTGCTTAACTTTTGTTCTGTCAGTACTCTAGGAATTTTAGTGACATCCGTAACACCAGAGGCACGCATCATTCATTAATAAATAGTGACTAATTTCAACGCTACTGTACCTCCTCTGTACTGCACTCCTTAAATATCCCTCCTGCCACCTTCTAGGCTCAACCTCTTCAGTTTTATATTGTTTAAAAGGATAGAGGTACTGGTTGTCAGCAAAAAAATGCTCTCTTGCTGGACTTTCCAATACAATTAAGCCCTTTGCTGATTTTATTCTGGTTCAACGCAGTACAAGTTTGTGTAGGTAAGTAGACATCGTCGTTGAAAAGTGGCCAACGTGATGAACATCTAAAGAGACCCCCTTCGTCCACCCCAGCTTAAAATCTTCCATTGTTACCCCTAAGTCCTGAACTTGGATAATCCTTCACTATGGTAAAACTCCTTCATTTGAACAAAACAAGCTGAAACTAGACAGAACGGGGATCAAAAAGGATACAACTATGCTGAATGGGTTTTGTTATAGATTTAACCCTTCCCCTTTGATGACGCCAACTCAATTGAATAAAAGCACTTTGCCCCACCATGCTAAAGGATGTGATTCAATCGGCCTTAACTCTTGAAGTACATCACGATATCAATATAATAGTCTTAACCTTGTTGTTATAGTGACTCCCCCTCTCCAATTCAATTAAAACGATGGAAAGTCAGTAAGTATAACATCAGTAAGGATCGTTACCGTATCAAAGCATATAATGGGAATAGAACTAATTCTAATGACTATGAGTTAAAACCAATGATAATACTCAAAGAGAAGGAATTTGAAATGGTATTATATCTTCGATTGAGACGAAAAAAAAGGGGGAGAATGTCAACACATCTCGATGTCTACAATATAACCAGGTATAATCACTTTATGTACATCCTTAGTATTTCAAGTCTATTCAAGCCGTGCTAATCTTTGGCCAATTTGAAATTACTACTACGCAATCCCTCAGCCAAATGGTTATTTTGAAAATGTCTTCCAGTTAAGTCGTACTAACAAATAGCCCTTTTTCTATATTTTATTGGCGTTTTTCTGGTTCTTATCATAAATCGATTGACCACCGCTGGTATAGACCTTTCTGTACATTAGTATACAACTTAATTTACTTGAGGGGGCCCTGGAGTGGAAGAGGTTTTATTAATAAAAAATCACCTAAAATTCGAGGTTCTGAATTCGTAAAAAAAAATTGAGGAATTCATCAAAGCAAATTAATTAAGGTATTTCTACTAATACATACACACGGGCACGCACACACATGCACTAAACGGAGAAACAGTGAATGCCAGAACTATACACGATTTTAAGAATAAACTGGATATTGAGAGATACGAAAACGGGTTACTACGAGCATAGCTCTCGTCCCGTAAAATATAACTAGGTAAATGCAACTAGGTAAACACACACACACACACACACACAGACACACACACACACGCACACACACACACACACACACACACACACACACACACACACACACACACACACACACACACACACACACACACACACACACACACACACACACACACAAACATACATGCGGGCGTGCGCGAAGAAGACAAAGGTAAAGGAGGAGTAGGATAAGAAAAGATAGGAGGAGGAAAAAATGAAGAAGAGAAGGAAGAGGAGGAGGAGAAGGAGGAGGAGGAGGAGGTGGCGAAGGATGAAGGATGTATGTCTTTGACGTCCGTTCCGCAAAACTACTATGAGCAGGTTCTTATTGTTGGTCACAACTAGATGAATCATCAGCACAAACAAATTTTGAAAACTGGCTTTACAAGTTATCTTACCCTATCCAGTCTTTAGGCCAGGGGTGCAAATCAAAACGCAATCTGACTATATCAATCAATTTCACAAATTCAAATTTCATTTCGTCCATGCAAGGCTGTATTTTCAAACCATCCTTGTGTGTTGCTGCGTCGTATTGTATGAAATTGTAACCAAGGAGATCTGGGTACGATTCCCAATGGATGCTACTTACTACCACTTGCCCTGCCTGTGCGTAAAGCTGACGCCTTCGGCCGGAGTAAAGTGCCT
>NC_134784.1:43374170-43381670 GCF_046742065.1 Oratosquilla oratoria | reverse complement strand
CATACATACATACATACATACATACATACATACATACATACATACATACATACATACATACATACATACATACATACATAACATACATACATACATACATACATACATACATACATACATACATACATACATACATACATACATACATACATACATACATACATACATACATACATACATACATACATACATACATACATACATACATACATACATACATACATACATACATACATACATACATACATACATACATACATACATACATACATACATACATACATACATACATACATACATACATACATACATACATACATACATACATACATACATACATACATACATACATACATACATACATACATACATACATACATACATACATACATACATACATACATACATACATACATACATACATACATACATACATACATACATACATACATACATACATACATACATACATACATACATACATACGTACATACATATGTATGTATGTATGTATGTATGTATGTATGTATGTATGTATGTATGTATGTATGTATGTATGTATGTATGTATGTATGTATGTATGTATGTATGTATGTATGTATGTATGTATGTATGTATGTATGTATGTATGTATGTATGTATGTATGTATGTATGTATGTATCAAAAATAATCACAATAACGCGTGACGAAAAGATATTGCAGAAACCACAGGGAAATTAAAGTCGGAATACTGAACGTTTTCGTCTGAGGATGTCGTAATAGACGAAAACGTTCAGTATTCCGACTTTAATTTCCCTGTGGTTTCTGCAATAAGTATGTATGTATGTATGTATGTATGTATGTATGTATGTATGTATGTATGTATGTATGTATGTATGTATGTATGTATGTATGTATGTATGTATGTATGTATGTATGTATGTATGTATGTATGTATGTATGTATGTATGTATGTATGTATGTATGTATGTATGTATGTATGTATGTATGTATGTATGTATGTATGTATGTATGTATGTATATATGTATGTGTGTGTGTGTATTTTATATTTATGTATATGCACATACCAAGGAAAGGGTTATTACAAGTTTATTGAAGAGGGAAGGGAACACCCACAAGAATGACGAAGAGAGAAAGAGAATCCTTAATATCTCTATTAGAAAAAGGGAATTCGATTTAGGTAAGAATTATATGAAAATAATGTGGCATGAAAAATATTATACACTGAAATGAAACGATATTGACTCATCATCGAACCGAGTGCAGGAAGCCTGCTCTCGGGTTGTTTACTTGCAGAACATGGGAAGACTTTTTTTTTTTTTTTTTTTTAACTAAAGTATTTGTCCGTCATCAGTACTAAGGTACACTCAAATTGATAAATAATCCAAAATTTCCCACGCAGAAAACCCACGGTGCCAATATAGTTAACAGTGATTGTTGATATAATAAGACATGGTCCTCAAATTCAGTTTAGAGCCAGTTTACGCAATTGAAAATGGCATATTATTGAGCTTTACATTAGGTCAGAAGCATCTGAAAGCCCCTAGGCGTTACAAGGCAAGGGTTTCTTAAGAATATTGCCATACACTTTGAGCTGTCCTTTACACAGGCAACTGGAGAGTATGAAGACTACATACACATACACATAGTATCCTATTCTCACATTTCTAACAACCTCTAAAAGATGATTATGAAGAGTGAACTGCTTGTCTATTCCTGGCCTTGTCCAATCATGATGTCATTACTCTCCAGAAAACAGAGATGCTTACCTTCCGATGCCACTTCTATTTTTCTTTGCCGCTCTTTGGGGTGCAGCATTGCAAGCTACCACTTGGACCCCACCCGGATTGGCCGACGATTTCACCTAAAAGATCTCTGGATTTGGCCGGTATCTGTCGCCGGCTTTCTTGATGCTGTAGGGTTCCTATGTAGATGAGCAGTGAGGCTACTAATTAGTTAATTAGTCCAATCAAGTGATGTCTATTGGAATGACGAGACAGGGTCGTGGGGCTACGTGGAATAGCTCAAGGGAGGTGGAGAAGGGAATTCGGGGATAATGGCAAGGAAATAGTCAAGCTTTTGACTTGCGAGGGATCTTTACCTGCGATGACGAAGAAATAAGACAACGTAAATCCGGCAGTGAATTAGACGGATGAAGACCTATTAAGTGGTTGTAGAGATGAGGAAAGGGACGAGGGGAGAGGGAGGAAAAGAGTAGGAGGGGACAATAGTCTAGGTCCAAGACTATTGTCCCCGCCTAGACTCTAGGATATCATAAAGAAAATAAGGCAAAACACGAATTGAAAAAAACAAACAAATTGAAGAAACGATAAGTATAGGGCAGATATAAGGAATATGGAAAGGGATAGTATATATGGGACAAAAATAAAAAGAATATATATGTATAAACGAAAATTGTGAAAAATAAGAGAGACAACATATAAATTATGAAAAATATAATAAAATGAGAAAGCAAAGTGAATTACATAGAAAAATGAAGATGTAAAAACGGGATGGGAGAAGAAGTAGGACACGAAAGAGTGTGACATGGAGATGAAGGAGGAAGAGCAGGTGTTGACGGAGGTACAGAAAAGAAAAGTGGAGGATGAAGAGAGAAGATAAAAAAAAGAGAAGAAGAAGAAGAAGAAGAAGAAGAAGAAGAAGAAGAAGAAGAAGAAGAAGAAGAAGAAGAAGAAGAAGAAGAAGAAGAAGAAGAAGAAGAAGAAGAAGAAGAAGAAGAAGAAGAAGAAGAAGAAGAAGAAGAAGAAGAAGAAGAAGAAGAAGAAGAAGAAGAAGAAGAAGAAGAAGAAGAAGAAAGAAGAAGAAGAAGAAGAAGAAGAAGAAGAAGAAGAAGAAGAAGAAGAAGAAGAAGAAGAAGAAGAAGAAGAAGAAGAAGAAGAAGAAGAAGAAGAAGAAGAAGAAGAAGAAGAAGAAGAAGAAGAAGAAGAAGAAGAAGAAGAAGAAGAAGAAGAAGAAGAAGAAGAAGAAGAAGAAGAAGAAGATGATGATGACCGGTGTGAGGGAGGAAGAGGAGAAGGGGTTGAAGGAGGAGTAGGTGTAGGAGGAGGGTATCCAAGATGTGGAAAGAGGCGGCAGGGATCCACAGGAGGTACAGTGAAACGGAATATAATTTATTGGTCACAACCCACAAATAAAGACCGAATTCCTCATTTAACCCAAGCGCCATGAGCGGTGGTTAGCGTTGTTTATGGGTTAGATCAAAATCTTCAATCACTGGGTGGTTGATAGAAGATGATTAGGACTGATTTCGCGTCATTTCGTGTTTTTGCGGAATTTCCATAACTCTGGGTGTCGATTCTCCTCCGGTGATGATGAACAGCTGTTAATCACAAGCAACATAGAGTACGTGATAATCATACATATATCTATTGACCTATGCCCTTGATTCCGTATATATACATTCATACATAAATATATATATATATATATATATATATATATACATATACATATATATACATATATATACATATGTATACATATATATATGTATATATATATATATATACATATATATATATATATATATATATATATATATGTATGTATATAACTTAAACCCACTAGCTGTGGTCCTCTTCAGCAGTTACAATTATTGGGTACGTAGACAAGAACATATATACGGATGAGAAATCTACAAAAGGTAACTAGATAGGCCTCAAGTCACGTGCCCTGAGTAGGGTCGAACATTTCGTCCTCTGGAGATATATTTATTAAATGCCATACTGGTAATGGCATCTGGTGACCATTCGATATATATTTATATATATATATATGTATATATTATATATATATATGTATATATATACTGTATTTATATATATATATATATGTATATATATACTGTATTTATATATATATACACACACACACACACACACACACACACACACACACACACACACACACACACACACACACACACACACACACACACACACACACACAAATATATATATATATATATATATATATATATATATATATATGTGTGTGTGTGTGTGTGTGTGTGTGTGTGTGTGTGTGTGTGTGTGTGTGTGTGTGTGTGTGTGTGTGTGTGTGTGTACACCTACATATTAGCAAATATATAATGTATTGAAAGAATGCGAGTTCTGGAGAGAAAATGGACAGTGCCCTGCTGAAACAGAACGGACATGTAAAAAAGATTGAATATTGAGAGGATGGCAAATAATTTTTAATTCAAAGATAGCTAGGGAAAAAAGTAGTAGGGGAGAGGTAACTGTGGAGTAGAGTAGGTGTGTTCGAGATTTCTTGGAAATAAGTGATAAAGGAGTTGGAAACATTGTTGCTTATCAAAGACGAAGGGTATTTGACGTAGTTTAGATGTTGTACTGTCGCGGACATGAAGCCGAATGAAAAAAGGGTGGATCAAATTACATAACAAATATTAGATGTAGGATAATCATAAGAATATGTGCTTTTGGAGGAGGTTTTGCATGTAAATATAGGGCACAATTGAACAATAGTGACGTGGGGGTCTGGGCGCTAGAAGTTGCTGTCTTTGACTTATCTTACGCTACTGAGTATACCTATGTCACGGGGTCATTGGTTTAGATGCAATGAAGAGAAAGATTCTTATCTCCCTTGAGGGTAAGATGCATACATACACACACACATACATACATACATACATACATACATACATACATACATACATACATACATACATACATACATACATACATACATACATACATACATACATACATACATACATACATACATACATACATACATACATACATACATACATACATACATACATACATACATACATACATACATACATACATACATACATACATACATACATACATACATACATACATACATACACACACACACACATACATACACACATACATACACACACACACACACACACACACACACACACACACACACACACACACACACACACACACACACACACACACACACATACATACATACATACATACATACACACATACATACATACATACATACATACATACATACATACATACATACATACATACATACATACATACATACATACATACATACATACAAACATACGTACATACATACATACATACATACATACATACATACATACATACATACATACATACATACATACATACATACATACATACATACATACATACATACATACATATTTTGCATGTGTAGTGCTTAACGTTTTGTACCCGCGCAACGCAGACATGAGATCGAGCCCCACTCAGAGATTAAAATCTTTAAAAGGACTCCATTCTGTTCTTGTCCTTCAACAAGGGAATGGGATTAGGCGTATAAGACACTGCTCATGCATGTTTCTATATATTAAAACTAAATTTCCATTCAAAAGGTAATAACTGTCAATAACAATTCCACCATGTGATCGAACATGATGGTTAACATATATGATCTGTGGAATAAATAATTGACTGTAATGTTAATACATACATTGTGACCACATAGAATAACAAAATGACCACTTATCAAAATTTTGTATTTAATTGACAATCTCTGCGAAGTATATGGCCCTTAGCAAAAGAACTATGATAATCTACTGGTCCTGCAAGTGCCCCGGTTTACAATGGTTTACAATGATTTGACATGGAAAAATATGCTGACATCAGTAAACCTGTCTGTCCAGAGCAAGATCAGTTGTAAAATAGATAAAGAAATATATGAGTAAATATATGAAAAAATGAGTCATTAAGTACATGAATGACTATGTTGATCATATGTAAGTTCAGTAATGAATCAATATACTGTATAGATGAGTAAAAGAGTGAGTGGGTAAATGAATGAAAACAAATTGTAGATAAATAGGAAGAAATGAAACAGAACAAATGAAATATTAATGTCATTAAAGTTGATTAAAACTTATGAATTGCATTCATATGTAAACTAAAACATTTGACTATGAATTCTCCTTCGCGTTCAGTAACATAAAACTAACTGAAACTGCAATCTGATCACTGTTGATTTATTTGTGAGTCTTTTTCTTTTATTAGGTATGTACAGTATAAACAATCTTATTCAGGTTCCACGATACAACTTGGGTCTTTCGGACTAAGTAACAATGTTGACCTTTAGACATTCAGATTCTGCCCCTGGTCTCATAGTCGACGACGAAGAGTCCCATGACCCGGCCTGGCCTAACTCGCCGATCTGTATCTCCTGAAGAAGCATTTCCCGCCCACCGTGACACCTCCTTTGGGGACTCACGACGGCCTCACACGTTCATTAAAGGGACATACTTTATGCATCCTATTCAATCAATCGCAATTTTTTTTTTCTGCCACTGGAAAAACCCCGGTTTTCAACGAGGTTGTTATGGATCAAGACCGAGGGAAGACTGGAACTTCTCCAAAAATCAAACAAAATCACCTCCCCTTTACCTTTGTAGAATATTTCCTCTGTGTCACCGAGTTGAATGACTGAACTACCTAATGACCCAGGGACGTCTCCTGAGCGTGACTTGGTATCTAATAGGTTCTCTGGGGAGCTTTACGATATTCTTCTTTGTCCTTGGGAAATGCCTCAGATGGTTCTTCTTTACTAATTGACCGGTTACGAAATGCAGACACCCAGAGCTTCTACAGGTGACTTTATTGGTCCCTTTATAGAGTTCACTATTAAGCCAGTAATCTACGTGTGTGTTCCTCATTATATATATATATATATATATATATATATATATATATATATATATATATATATATATATATATACATATATATATATATATGTATTATATATATATGGATGTATATATATATATATATATATATATATATATATATATTCATGTGTGTGTGTGTGTGTGTGTGTGTGTGTGTGTGTGTGTGTGTGTGTGTGTGTGTGTGTGTGTGTGTGTGTGTGTGTGTGTGTGTGTGTGTGTGTGTGTGTGTGTGTGTGTGTGTGTGTGTGTGTGTGTGTGTGTGTGTGTGTGTGTGTGTGTGTGTACAGGGTGGTTGAAAAGTAACTATTCATTAAAAATTAACGATAAAAAACATACCTCTATTACAAATCTATTGAAAAAATGCAATCTTTATTGCATAGGGAAATAAAAGCAAATCGTCATATTTCAACATAAGCCCCAGTGGCGTCAACAAGTTTCCTTAAACGGCCAGGGGAGATGGAATGAAGGACCTTCTGAAGGACGTCGTTTGAGATGTCATCGAGAACCTCCTGAATCCATGTCTCCTTCAGATGCTCAAAAATCACGTGTGACCCACGGTGTCTGGCTTGGATAACATTGATGACCTGATATTCATGCAGGATGGTGCCCCACCCCATTTTGCTCTTACTGTGCATGCGTGATTTCACCAGCATTTTATAGTACATTGAATAAGACTACGCGAACCGTTTGAATGTTATTCAAGAAGTCCAGATATACCTCAATGTGATTTTTACCTGTAGGGTTACACAAAAAAAAAGGAGATGTACAAGACAAAAT